>NC_056731.1:1595603552-1595681052 GCF_019279795.1 Protopterus annectens
AAACAACCGAAAGGATCAAGGTCCACTCGACCCACCAAAAAAGGAATTCCACCCACCAAAAAAGTAGTTCCATACATTGAACAGATTTGGGAAGTGAGTTTGTCTCCTGTACTCTCTCAGTGGAAGCTTTAAACTACTTGGCACATGTTACATTGTTTCAGAGAGAGATTTGACCAAAGAAATCTCCAAATTTCTCCCAGGGATCTTTTCTACAGAGCAAAGGAAGTCCATTAATGCTCAGTTGGCCACCTTTCAACTTTTGTCCATTATCTCTATGCACCTTACCTCCACTGCCATGGATGTTGCATCTAGAGCAATTGGTACAGGCATATTCATTAGGAGACATGCTTGGTAAGGTTCTGTGACTTTGCAGAACATTCCGAGACATCCTTTGTGAATACCCCTTGTGATGGAGCAACACATTTGGGTAACACTGTGAAAGATACAGTCTCCAGAAGTGAAAAGGAGGGCAAATCCCTGTCTGCCATAGGGATCAAATTTTCCACTTTTCAAAGGACCTTTTCTAGGAATAAAAAGGCAAAAAATGTTGGTTATACAAGTTGCAGGAATTTTCACTGACCATGTCTGTAGACAGGGCCACCCATAACGGTGGGGGGAACTCTTGAAATAGACATCGCCCTAGGGCTGAGGTGGTCTGCCGAATCGAGGCTTCAGAGCTTTCTTTGATGAAAAAGCCTTTTCAGCACTCCTAAACAATTTCCTGATTGCACTCAGGAGGCAGTCAGGGTCTGTCTGTTCCTGCACCCAGCAACCTTGGATGTCCATCACTCAAGATAAATGGGTGCAGAGGATAATAACCAGAAGCTACTTCATTCTCTTTTATACCGTTCTGTCAGCCTCAAAAAGACTTCCCAACTTTCCACCTTCTCGAAGGTAAGTGTCAGCTTTAGGAATAATGAAGCTTTCATTCAATTGATTCATCCAAGAGGTCCCACCAGAGCAAAGAGGATTCAGAATTTACTCAAGGTTCTTTTTAGTTCCAAAGGAAAACAGGAACCTCAGGCCAATTTTGGATCTACAGTGGATATAAAAAGTGCACACACCCCTGTAAAATGCCAGTTTTTTGTGATACAAAAAAAATGAGACTACAATAAATCATTTCAAAACTTTTCCCACCTTTAATGTGACATATAACCTGTACAGTTCAATTGAAAAGCAAACAAATCTGTTAGGGGAAGAAATATAAAAAATAAAAAATGTAAAGTAAGCTGGTTGCTTAAGTGTGTACACCCTTAAACTAATAATTTGTTGAAGCACCTTTTGATTTAATTACAACATTGTCTTCTTGGGTGTACACCTGCCATCAGTTAGAGACTGTTAATGATATTTATGCAGCTGCCACCTCATCCAAGGTTTACACCTTCATTTCACATTATGAATTGAATATACAGTCCAGATTAAGAGCCTCTCTTTGTTTGGCTGTACTCCAGAATATCCTTCCATAAGCCCACCCAGGTGTTACAGTAGCTGGGGACTCTGTCCTGTAAGTTGAGAAATGTATGGAAAAGACAGCATGAGATAAGAATGTTATCTACTCACTATAACGATAGAGCTCTGGTGTCTGTTGTCGTTCTTCCTCAACTCCTCACTCACCTTCCCCCTTCCTTGTCCTGGATAGCATTTTATCTTTTGGTTCTTGGTTTTCTGTGACTGACCTAGCCTTGGCCTCTAGAGGTTACTTATTAAGACCTGTTTTTTTTTTTCAACTGGTTTTCCTCCTTACCTCTATCTTGGACTCTGTTTCCTTTCCTTTTTTAGTCTTGGGGCAAACTCAGCCTGAGGTATTTCACTTAACACAAGGGATTATAGGTAAGAGAGGAGCCTGAGCATCAGATCCAAAAGCTTGAAAGTTGAAGAAGTCTGATCTGACACAGAACAGAGACCCATATTTTGAGGGAGGACGGATACAGACCGAGATCTATTGTTATGAAAACTACATAACTTTCATTTTTGGAAGATTGTTCCCCTCCTTTGGAATAGATGACAGTATCCACCACCACCATCAGCCCACCCCTAAAATTCAACTCTCAAGGCATCAGTCTCGGGTGACTTGCCTATCTGCTTCATAGGTTCATACTAGGCTATCTGCCCTAGGGCATTTACAAGCCTAGCCAGAGTGTGTTTGGCTTTTGCCACCCCTTGGAATGAGTTTACTGTGCCCTTTTTAAGGTTGTGTTTACTGTGCCTCTGTCTAGTAGTGACACAGAAGTGATCCCCAGGGTAAACCTACGATCTCCCATCCACTCGTCAAGATTTTTCTTGAAGAGAGTCAGTGAGGGGCTCTGCCTAACATGGACTGGGATTCTATTCCAGAGTGAAGGGAGCCTCTGGGTTATGAATCTGTCCCTCCAGCATGTCCTATTTATTTCTGTGCTGAGGTTCAAGTCACTCGATCGCGTAGCTCTAAGGGATTTGGATTTTCTGAGGTGAAGCATGTCCATTAATTCAGGGTTGGACATGGCTTTGTACGTCAGGCATAGATCGCCTCTGAGTAGGCGTTAGCAACTGAGTAGAGCTGGAGTTTCTTTAGCCGAGCAGCATATGGCATCTGTTTGAGTCCCTTGATCCTCTTAGTGAAGTACTTTTGGGGTCTTTCTAGTTGCTGCAGGTGTCGGGTAAGGTACATCCCAAATGGGGCATTGTACTCAATTATGGGCCTGATGAGGGGTGAGTAAAGGGGCACAATGACCTCCCTTGATCTAGATGTGAATCCTTTCATAAGGTGGGCCATATAGAAGGTCTTCCTAACCACTTTGGCAGTGTGGTTGTCAAAGGAGAGGTTACTATCAACTTGAGTCCCCAGGTCCCTAATTACTTCTTCTGTACTTAATGGATTACCTCCTATGCGGTAATGTGTGGGCACTTTGTTTTTGCCAAAGGGTATAACTATGCACTTTTTGGTGTTTAGTTTAAGGCCATGGCTCTGGCACCAGTTATCCGTCTCTGAGACCCTTTTGGAGGATTCCTGTGTCAGCTGGAGAGTCAATTATGGCGCCCATTTTGCAGTCATCTGCGAACTTGGTCAGCCACAGTCCTCCCATGTTAGCCTGTACCTCTGAAAAATATATTCCGAATAAGAGAGGTCCCAGGACTGAGCCCTGTGGGACGCCACTTGTAACTGGTTTAGAGTCTGACATGGCTCCAGCAATTCTGACCATGTGGGTTTTGTCCTTCAGCCAGTTTGCAACCCATCTTATGACATAGGGGTTTATATTTAGGCTGGAGAGTTTGTCTACAATGCCTGAGTGGGGTATTGTGTCAAAGGCTTTTGCGAGGTCTAGGTAGGCTGTGTTGACCATCTTACCCTCATCAATGGCCTTGGTGACTGTTTCAAAGAAATCTACCAGGTTCAGGAGGCAGGATCTGCCCTTGACAAAGTCAAATTGGGTAGGATCCAGTGTCTATACGTCCCCAATGTCTTTGTTTATGAGCTCCATAATGATCCTCTCCATAGCTTTGCAGACCAGGCTAGTCAGGCTTATGGGGCGGTAGTTTCCAGGGTCTGTAGAGGCGCCTCCTTTGTGGAGTGGGACTACTGTTGCTGTACGCCATTCTTTGGGTACATATCCTGTAGTAAGGCTAAGATTGAATAGCAGCTTTATCTGAGGGTATAGCTCTTCTTAGAGTTCATGTAGCACGCAGCCCGGGACACAGCCCGGGACACCGTCCGGTCCCATTGATGCTGTGTTTTTTGCTTTGGAGAGGGCGGCTCTCACCTGGGCATCTGAGATGTCAGGGAGGCAACACTCTGCTGGGATAGATATTTGTCCTTTTTTGGGGGGGGGGGGGTTTGCACTGAACCTGTCTGCCAGGATGTTGGCAATGTCTGAGGGTTCAGTGTTTTTTTTGTTATGGACTAACTCTGAGCATATCTGGGAGTTGCCACCCAGGTTTCTAACATAACTAAATTGTTGCTTGTGCAATTTTTCTCGAAAGTGGCCTTGGATGTTTTTATGAGTGATCGTAGTTTTTTGATAGTACTGATCAGAGATGCCTTCCCTTTTAGGGATTTTGCTCTATCATGTAGTAGCTTCCTCCTTCTGTTGTATAGCTTATTTATGGCTGGGGTCCACCAGACAGGATGCCTGCCTTTGGGGGAATGGGTCTTGGTTTTATTTGGGATTGCATGATCCATGCGTTCCTGAAGGTGTCCATAGAATGCGTTTATAAAGGATTCAGCAGATAGGGCCATGGTTTCCACTGGCCTGGGGGCCTTGAAGGATTCCACTTTGGTTTTAAGAAGTGTGAAGTTAGCTTTTGAGAAGTTCTTCACTGTGGTCTTTTGTGCTGGGAGTGGGGGCGGGATGTGGATTTCCAGTGAGATTAATTTATGGTCCGATCTTACCAATGAGGGGTATACTTCTGGTATGGAACATTGTGTTCCCATGTTGGTGATGATCAGATCTAGTATGTCTTCCCCTCTTGTGGGAGTGGTGACCAATTGTTCCATAGCATTTGAGTTTATGAATTCTAGGAACCTCTGGGCTATGGTGTTGGGGCATGAGTAATGCTCCCAGTCTATGTTTGGATAGTTGAAGTCCCCCAATATGATGGTGTTTGGAGAGACCTTCATATTCTCCAGTGTCTTCAGGAAGGCCGAGTGGGGTTCCTGAGTTTGAGAGGGTGGTCTGTAGCATGCTACAAACTGAAAGGCAGTTTTGTCCACTGTTAGTTGCACATGGATGGTCTCCGATGCTTCGTGCAATGCCACTAACCTGGAGTTGTGGGTGTCCTTGATTAATATGGATACTCCCCCTCCTTTTGTGGTTCGGTCTGAGTTTTGGGGCCGAAAAGCATGATATGAAGTATAACCTGGTAATGCTGCGGTGCTCTTGGGAGCCTTGAACCAGGTTTCTGTCACTGCACAGACATCGATGTTCTCCATACTGAGGAGGGCTTCGAGAGCACGCATCTTGAGGTTTAGACTTCTGGCGTTGAGCAGCATTACCCTTAGTTTCTTTCCACTTGTGTTGTCTAAGGAGGTGGGTTTGTCTTTTGAGCCTTGCCTAAAAAAGGCACTATGGGGTTGGCAAGAGCCTTTGCCAATATCCGAAAGCCCAGGGGTAATAGGTGCAAGCAGTCCCTCGCAAAGCAACGTGGCTCGTCGAGCATGTCATCCCAGGCAGACAGATACTGGATCCCCTTTGAATGACACCAGTACTTAAGCCAATTGTTGAAATTGATTATTTTGTCTTTATACTGAGGCATCATTCTTGGTGAGGGTAAGATGCTGCTCAAGGTCAGGGTTATACTGACCTGGGCTACATGATCAGAGAGCTCCTCTATGTCTCTTTTCATGTAGTCCAGGGAGGTGCGTCTCAGGTCATTCACACCAGCATGGACAATGTCTGAGTTATATTTGTACTTGCTTTGGAGTGACAGGAGTGCTTGTGTTATGTGGCGGATTCTAGCGCCCGACAGGCAGCTCACTGTGACCTTTTCTTTGTTCAGCCTGGTGAGCGGGACGTCAGTGTGTCTGACTATAGAGTCACCTATTACAAGTGTATCAGGTATGTTGTTGAGCCTTAAGGGATGTGGCTGTTTGGCACACTGACTTTGTGAACTATGTGTTGCCTGTGTTTTGTTTTGGGGTAGCGGTCGCTTGGGTGTCTGCTTTGGAGGTCTCTGCAGTTTTGTCAGATTTTTATTTAGAGCCTCCGAGTATGTTTTCTTGTGTTTATGTGTTTGGTCTGCAGTTGTGGTAGGACTATGTGAGACTGGATTTGTAGTGTGTGTGGTTACCTTCCCCTCCTGACTGGTTACGCTAGTACTGAGTCGAGAGAGCTCAGCCTCCAGTTTGGCTATATGGTTGCATCTCTCACATATATTTGTACTTGTTGGGAGGAGGAGAGGGTTGTCTGTGTACATGAGGCAGTTGTAACATTGCCTCAAGATTCCCAGATTCACCAGCTGAACTGGAGAGGAAACCAGTAACTGACCTTTGGACATGCTAGTAGGAAACTCCTTTGCAACTGAATCAGAAAGGACCAATAGGGGATAAAGTACTCAAGGGGAGTATATGAGGATGTAGTGCTTATTTAGATTATTAGTGCTTAACTTATAGAAATTGCTTATATGAGCAAGTGCAGGGTTTTAGATTTAGAATAGAGTATTTAATTTGAGAGTTAGAGCAGTTCCAAGGGAAAAAGTGAAGAGTAGACTTTGTGGAGCCGGGAATAGTTTAAACCCGATTAACCAGCACTGCCCGATGCGCAAGGCCGCGCTAATTGATTTTTATACCAGGGAGAACAAAAGGATAGAAATTAGCCCAATATGGCCAATGAGCTACAAGTTGCTGGGACCACTCGTACAGGGACAGATAGGCTGCTCAGAGTTCCCTCTGTCACAGTGAACAAGGAAGCCACCTAACGATTCAAGTATGATATGGGCAACACAGGAACCTTAACCACAGTCCTGGATTCAGCAAACCCTGAAAACCGGACTAGACTAGTACAGAAAGGCTGGAAAGCAGGGAGATAATTTTTTTGTATTTTTTCTTTTTTCACAGATAACAGAAATGCAGCAACTTAAATAACTCTAAATACACAGAGGAGGCTAGCACACTTGAGTGTGTAGCCTACAACTATGTTACAGATATACAAGCAAAAACGACGAAGAGTAACTTTTTAAAGTGCAACAATGATTTTTATGTACAGTAAGCAATGCAGATATCAGTAGGGTTCCACAGAAGCACTGAATAACCGCGCTTTCGGTGGAATTAGCATTTCAGGGATACAACAAGAAAGAATCAATACTTAAACACTTCCAAAGTCTCTTTGTCTCTCAGCCGCTTGTAAGATTCTACAGGGCACCACGAGGAGCTTTGCTGAGCTGTATACAAGCGCAAAAACCGCGCTAAGCGATTTTTATACCAGGGAGAACAAAAGGATAGAAATTAACCCAATATTGCCAATGAGCTACAAGATGCTGGGCTGGGACCACTCGTACAGGGACAGATAGGCTGCTCAGATTTCCCTCTCTCACAGTGAGCAAGGAAGCCACCTAACTATTCAAGTATGATATGGGCAACACAGGAAGCTTAACCACAGTCCTGGATTCAGCAAAGCCTGAAAACCGGACTAGACTATTACAGAAAGGCGTGAAAGCAGGGAGATTATTTTTTTGTATTTTTTTCTTTTTTCACAGATAACAGAAATGCAGCAACTTAAATAACTCTAAATACACAGAGGAGGCTAGCACACTTGAGTGTGTAGCCTACAACTATGTTACAGATATACAAGCAAAAACGACAAACAGTAACTTTTTAAAGTGCAACAATGAATTTTAAGTACAGTAAGCAATGCAGATATCAGTAGGGTTCCACAGAAGCACTGAATAACCGTGTTTTCGGCGGAATTAGCGTTTCAGGGATATAACAAGAAAGAATCAATACTTAAACACTTCCAAAGTCTCTCTCTGTCTCTTGGCCGCTTGTAGGACTCTGCAGGACACCATGAGGAGCTTTGCTGAGCTGCATACATTGTATTCATTGGATGAAGCAGAGCAGTCAGCATAGCTTCATTAATCTCCGGTAGTTCTGACTGGACTGTGTAATCTCAGCTGTGAGTTATTCTCCTCTGAGTCAGTGTTCTCTCTGTAAAGCTCTGATTAGAATATTCTGAAAACCTCACATTTGCAGTCATGTTTCTAATCTCAGTTAAATTTTTTTTTTCAAAATGCCTTGTTTAAAAGCTACCTTTTAAAGTCATTTATCTCTTCATATACTCATTTAACTGTCAGTTATATTAAGAGTCTCATTTTTCATGTCGTATGACTCTGTGAATACTGCATCCAGGGTTATTGCCACTGGTGCTGTATTAATGAGGTTTGCCTGGTTGAGTTCTCAGAACCTCACAGAAGATATTAAAATGAGATTTTACATTTTCCCTTGTATAGAGAAGTAGTGTTTGGACCCTCTGCTGCAGTGGTTATTAAAATGTGATGAGAGAGGTAAGCTGATTTAGGCAATCTCTCAGATTTTTAGCCTTTCTCCCAGATGTTCTTCGTGTTTCACTGTTGCAGTCATTACATTTTGGTAATCTGCTGGCAGGTTGCCCTCAGTCGGCCCGATTAACAAAGTCTTGGGTCCTGCGTCGGTTGCTGTCCTTTCTTCCATGACGTCAGGTCATCAGGGGTATAAAGCATGCAGCTGATGCCATTACACCAGTCTTTCTTGCCGTGTGGTGCCCGAAGCAGAAGCAGTTCGCAAGTGCCGATCGGCTGACTCCTGAAATTTTCGTTTGAGTTTCAGAACTGAAGTCTTCAACTTATAGCTAAGTACCCCATTGGGGAAACTTTTTCTTGCTCCTTACCGATGTCAGTAAAAGTTAATAATTGCATTACTTGTGGAAAGCAAATACCTCATAAAGATTTTCATTTTTACTGTATTCCTTGCCTAGGCCCTGACCACGACGTACCTTGCTGTCGGTTTTGTGCTTTATTTAATCAGTGCACTATCTGTCGTCGGTACATTTTTGCCTCTAAATATTTTGGTTTTCGGTTTAATTATCCAGAAATGTCGTCGGTTAGCCATCCAACTACTGGGATTCCAAAAAAATGCAAAGGTAAAGACAGAGACAGGCCGCCGAGGTCCAAAATTGCCGACGATGCTTCTCCTAAGCCAGCCGCCAGTTCGCCGGTACTCATTGAGGTGCTTTTGCAGCTCCTGATATTCGCTACTTCTGATTCACAGGCCTCTACTGAGACCCATTCGGAGTCCGGTATGCTGTGAGATACTTCACCTATGGAACCCGTGGATGTCTCTACCTTAGATGGGTCTGGAGCCGCTGTGCAGGCACCGGCTTCTGAGAGTGTTTTCAGGCCTACAGACTTGCACATTAAATCGACACCGCCTTCATTACTAAGGCCTAAATCTTGATCCATGTCTAAAACAACAACGCCCAGGCCACATGTTCAGGCCCCTATGCCTAAAAAACAAATGATAAAGACTGAAGATCTAATTACTCTAATCAGGAGTAGTCACCCCCCCCCCCCCAAGAGGCCTAGGGCTGAGCTTAATTGTGAATCTTCTGATCAGGATTCTGTTTCTTCTGACTCTTCTAATGACCTGGATTTGTCCATACCTACTTATGAGGATTCTGATGCAGAGGATTCCATTCCCTCTGCTTCCACTCCTGAGGATTTTTCTTTTGGGGAAACTTTACATACTTTAAGGGAGCATTTCCACTGGGAAAGACAGGAATTTTCTGATTCAAAAAAGAGGCTTAGGGATTTCCTCCTCCTACCTCAGCATAGGCCTTTGGCTATACCTCCTGTACTAGACATTGTTGATGTGTTCTCGGAATCCAGTTTGGCCCCTGATTCCCTGCCTCCGACTCCTAGTATACCTGACAGAGATACTACAGGGTTCCTGAGACCCACAAGTTCCTTTTCAAAAATTTTGTTGCAGATCCAGAGACCATTTCTCAGGGGCCCAAGGGCATTAAGGCTTCTACTGCTTAAAATCCTACCCCTTCTGATAGAGACTTTAGGGCGCTGGATAGATGGGGTAAAAAGGTTTATACTTCTGCAACCTTGGCAATCAGAGCTTTAAACTGCCAATTTCATATGTTAAAATATCAACCGCATATTATTGGACTGCTTAAACAGAAAATGAGTTTTTTTCCTGACTGTGTGGAAAATAAAGATTAACAGGATTTAATGCATTCTGCTGAACAAGTTGGAAAACATTCTTTGCAATGTGGTTTTGATTCTTTAGAGGTCCCTTGCAGGGCTGCTGTTACTGGGTCTGTGCTTAGAAGGCATGCTTGGCTTAAGGAGCAATCTTTGCCTGATCATGTTAAAGCAATAAGGCTGAAGAAGTTTTAAAAAAGATGGAAGATAAAGCTAAATCTATGCAAACTGTTAAAGATTTTTTACAAGTGCAACCTCCAAGATTTAGTAGGCACTGGCCTACTGAGAATTGATCCTTTCCAGCCCCTTCCAGATCCTCTCAGTCCAAATGCAGACACAACAAAAACCCTAGGTTTCAGTCCCAGGGGGACTCTCAGAACTAAGCAGTGGGGGGCCTCCACTTCCAAATCTGGAAATAAGATACTCCCCTATGGTAAACAGTCCCAATGACTTCCTTTTAAAATTCCCAAGCACTTACCTTTTGACCGCCCCTTTGGGGGGAAAGATTGCTCTTCATGCAGAGAACTGGGAACTCATAACCCAGGACAAATGGGTTTTAAACATAGTGTCCCAGGGATACAGATTTCATTTCCACACGTTGCCAACACCAAACGGATGGCCAAACCTGCCCCAAATCAGTGGGCAGAGGCTCAAAAACAAGTACTT
Organism: Protopterus annectens; assembly: GCF_019279795.1. Classification (NCBI taxonomy): domain Eukaryota; kingdom Metazoa; phylum Chordata; order Ceratodontiformes; family Protopteridae; genus Protopterus; species Protopterus annectens. The sequence goes on from NC_056731.1 coordinate 1,595,613,873, forward strand.
TCCCTCTTAAGCATGGGGGCTATTCATCTGGCACCAGAAGAGGAAAAGGGACAAGGTTTCTATTCCAGGCTTTTTCTGGTACTTAGAAAAGACAAATCATGGCGTCCAATCCTGGACCTGTCTACTCTAAACACCTTTCTGGAGATTCCAAAATTCAGGATGCTGACTCTTCACCAGTTACTTCCTATGCTAGGCAAAGATGCCTGGTTGGCAGCAGGAGAACCAAAATCTGTATCCTCAGCTTCCAACATTGAACCTTGCAGCCTGGCTAATCACTTAAATTCACCCTTATCATCCCTCAGCAAACCTGTGATGGATGTCATATTAGAGGTGAGGAGACCTAGTACTAGAAAATCTTATGCTGACAAATGGAAAAGATTCTGTGCCTGGAACCAATCTTTAGGGATGAGCACAGCAGCGCCCAATTTACCTCAGATTTTGCAATACTTAACTGAGATGCTTCACCAGGGCCTTTTTCCTCCATTAAAATCCACGCCTCCGCTATTTAATTAATTAATTATTTATTTTTATTTATTTGCAGTTGGTTTACCAGGACAGTCCATTGGGCCATTTGAACCCGTTTTCAATGGAGTCCTGGGGAGAAAAGCTCCAATAGCACTCTAGGTTACAATAGTTTAAAGATTATATTTATACAAGGGTTGCAGTTTTGAGCAAGACATTTACAATTAATACAGCAAACATTGCAAATAATACACACTAGTGATGAGGTTTGAGTTAAAACTGACTGGCAATGGAACATTGCATTGTACAGCTGAGAGGCATTTCTTCTTAGGAACATACAGTTGATAGTTACAGTCTGATTCATTGTTTACAAATCGCATATAAGTAGTAACAGTCTGATGCGTTATTTACAACTGACATACAAGTACTGGAATATAAGTATATGGAGAGATGATAGAAGGAGAAAGTTTTTGATGAGAATAAGATCGAAAGAGAAGAGAGAGAAAGGAATCTAAGGCATGGAATGAAGGGAAAAAGGAGTTTGTTTTCCATAGAATGAAGGGAACAGGAGTTTGATATAATTTATGTGGGGAGAGAGCAGGAGCATTCCCATTGGGATATTAGGTGTGAGTGAAGAGATTTTTTGAAAGAGTAATGGTTAGAAGTGGTACGATTGGAAGGTGGTAGGGAGTTCCAGAGACGTGCTAAACCATAAGATAGAAGATTTTTGCCTGGTGGACAGGATGGTTTGTTCACTTCTATTAGATTTTGATTATTGGACCTTAGTACTCGATCAGGAAGGTACATCTTAAAGGTAGAAGAGAGGGAAGGACAGAGGGTGGGGTTAAAAATGAGCTTATGTGCAAGAGTTTTAGTTGTGTATAGATGAGTTGATTTGGTAGTTCTAGCCATTTTAGTTTTTGGAGAGAAGGGCAGTGATGGGAGGACGACTTATGGCTGGTAGCAAATTTGGCAATTTTGTTATAGCAGGAGGAAAGTTGAGATTTAAGAGAGGGATTGTAGGTTAGTGAGAAGAGGAGTTCCGTAGAGAAGGGAGGGGATAAGAAAGGAAGTAGAGAGAGTTACTTTAGTGGCAGGGGTAAGGTAATGATTTTGTCAGTAGAGTATGCCTAGTTTTTGATGGGTCTTTTTGATGTTTAGTTGTAAGTGGGAATGGAATTTAAGCTGGTTGTCAATTTGGACCCCAAGTAATTTGGTCTCTTATACCAGTTCCAGAGGTATATTGTTTTGGCTAGTGATAGTGAAGGAGTTAAAGTTGAATGAGGTAGTTTTAGAGGGAGTAAATACCCATTAGTTTGGTTTTAGAGGCATTTAATACAAGGTGGTTTCTTTTCATCCATTGCTCAGTGGTTGAAAAAGCTTCTTGAGTAAGTTTTAGGAGTACAGGGGTAGATGTGGCCGAGCAGATGATAGTTGAATCATCTGCATATTGGACGATATTTGAGAAAGGAATAGAGTTCTGGAAGTCATTTATAAATATATTAAAAAGAAGAGGACCTAATATGGATCCTTGGGGGACTCCGGTTGGGGTATTAAGAAATGAGGAGGTGGCCTTTTTCCATTTTACTGCTTGATATCGGTTAGATAAGTAGCTGGCGAACCAATTCAAGGAAGAAGGGGATAGGTTAAGTTTAGAGAGTTTAGTTAAAAGCAGGCTATGAGAGATAGTATCAAAGGCTTTAGAAAGGTCAAGTAGTAGGGTGGAAACAATAAGGCCAGAATCCCGGGCTTTATTAATAGTTTCAAGGAAGGAGAGAAGGGCTCTTTTAGCTCATTATAACACAGAACCACCCCTCTTCTCTCATCCTCTGCTCAAGCAGTATCTCAGAGAGGCAAAAAACTTGAGACTACCCAGGAGAGCTCCTACCCCTGCCGGGGACCTTAAATTTGTTTTGGAGAAACTCACTCTACCTCCTTTCGAGCCAGCTGCTACTGCAGACTTAAAATTTCTTTCTTGGAAAACAGCCTTCCTTTTAGCAGTCACTTCAGCTAGAAGGATGTCTGAACTACAGGCCCTTATGGCAGTGGAGCATTTCATCATCTTTCATGCGGGCAGGGTATCTCTCAGGATCAATCCATCCTTCATGCCCAAGGTGGTTTCCAGTGTGGCTCTTAATCAGTGCATTCATTTCCCAACCTTCTTTCCCAATCCACAGAACAAAGGGGAAAGAATTATGCATTCATTGGATGTGCACAGACAACTTAGATTCTACTTGGACAGAACTAAATCTCGAAGAAAATCTGAACAATTGTTGGTAGCATTTGTTGCAGGGGCTGAGGGGAAGGCTATTTCAAAACAACCATTTCTAAATGGATAAGCCATTGCATTCATTTCTCCTATAAGCACCAGGGAAAACCTACCCCCCAGGGGATCAGATCTCACTCCACCAGGGCTGCATCTACTTCTGCAGCCTTTCTCAGAGGTGTTCCTACCAGGGATATCCTAGAAGCTGCTACCTGGAGTTCTGTGCATAGTTTCATCAAGCATTATCATTTACCAATTTTCTCTAAATCCAGAGCTGGCTTTGCCACTGCTGTTTTGCAGGGCCTTATAGCTGGTCCTAATGCTGTATAAACTCCTCCTCCCAACCATAGCTTTGGGAATTTACCCAAATGTAATGACTGCAAAAGTGAAACACGAAGAACGTAGTACAGTTGTGTACACTTACCATAAATGTAGATGTTCGAGTGTATTCACTGTTGCAGTCCTGGTTACCCTCCCTCCAGCCCCCTACATTCTATATGGCTATACTTCTACTTTCCTTTACTATGCTTAAAAGCCTTTTTGGTGTATTTGCTTTTGGTTGGAGGTATACTATTGTGTTTTTGTGTTTATTTGCTCCCCATTAGGGGGGCACCTGACATCTGGGGCAAGAAAAAACTGATGTAATGGCGTCGACTGCATGCTTAATACCCCTAGCGACCTGATGTCATGGAAGAAGGGACAGCAACCAATACAGGACCCAAGACTTTGTTAATCAGGCCAACTGAGGGCAACCTGCCAGCAGATTACCCAAATGTAATGACTGCAACAGTGAATACACTCGAATATCTACATTTATGGTAAGTGTAAACTGTACTTTTTCTGCTCCCTCATCCAATTTTGGCAAGAAACAAAATAAAGTCTCTGCAGAATGCTGGTAGGTAGACTTTTAAGAAGCAGTGGCATAGAGGTTCTAAAATGAATGCAGAAATGCCATACTTTACTTATCCTTTGTTGATTGGATTAGTCCCACTGGGCTAGTAGCTACTTTTCAGGGGAAACCTGAGGTGGTGTTGGTAGTACTAGAGGAAATTTGGCCAGGGCATTGGGAACTTCCCTTACTCTTTTTCATAGATGCCATGGGATCTTTTACGTCCACTTGAGCTACCAGTATATCAACTATGTGAGGCATCGGTTTATGTCTCATCTGAAGAATGGCACACACAGGAGTATGGCACCCTTTTTATGCTGCACTCCAGTGTCAGTAGGCAGTCTACCTGGTGTGGAAATAGAACCCGCAGCCTTCTGCACCAAAGGACAGTCAAATAAAACAGAATGGCTGTATAAGGGGCCTAGGCCCCCTTCCCCCCATACACACACACACTGGTAGTCCCTTATCCCATCCAGAAAGTCTGAATCTCCATTTCCTTTTGGCAGCAGGTTGTTTCAGACATATGTGTTCTGAGGCTGATCAATCAAGTATACAAATGGCAGTGGGAAGAAATTCTTCCTTTTCAGGGAATTCTTCCACATCTCCCAGGTCAAACACTTTTTTGTTTCTTCCTGTCCTACATCACATATTTTAGGGGGGTAACAGAAACAGATGTCCTTCCATATCACTGGTGCAGTATTCTTCACTGAAGGAATCTCCTGCCAAGATAGCCCAACATCCAGCCAGTATAGCAAAGCCTGTAGAGCTTAGACACCATATGTCACGTATGTTCCCTGCATAGGGCATCAAGGTGATGTACAGACACAAATACTCAGAACTTATATGCTGTTAGTCCATGTGCCATTATCTTACATTGACCTGAACGCCCTTCTGCTGTCCTGTTTACCAACCCATTTTCAGATAAGCACCCCATTATAGGGTTTGTTTCTGTTTTTTTTCTTTTTGTTACTTACTTGTGTTTGTCATCCGAGAAGGGAAAATGTCAGTGTGTGAGGCAGATTCCCAATCAAGACTGTCATGACCAGTGTCTTTTTTGCCAAGGTGCTTCCCATGATCATATGCAGTGCTGTGTCAAGGGTTTGTCCATAAAACCCTTCATAATTGCTCATCTTCTCTCTCTCTCTCTCTCTCTCTCCACATACCTCGAGAACCAACATCTTAAATTGTTGGCTCAGGGTGCTGTGGCAGAATCCTCCCATACTGATGGACAGCTGTCTTCTAAGAAGGTCAGGAAATCTTATTCTGATCCTGTTGCTGTCCAGCCTTCACCAGATGTGTGTATAGAAGTTAGTGAAAGCCCTAGTGACCAGCTTGCATTGGATTCCTCTGCTGCAACCCCATCGGGGGCCAGCATGGACCCAAAGCCTCACATATCATCAGGGACTTTTCAAGCATCTGCACTGGGCGTTGAGGGGGAACCACAGATGATTATTTCCAAAAGGCTGAGGGGGATTCCTAAATCTTAGTCTGGGAAGAGATTCCTGGTACACTCATTGAATCTCACCAAGGGAGTGAACCTCCAAGAGTTATTAGGGCAGATGTCCCGCTTAAGAAAAAACAAAAGGCAAAGTATGTTACCTCTATTGCTAAAGAGGCAGGATTTTATCCAAGGCTTGTTCAATGGCTTGAGGGCTTGAGACCTCGCCAGGGGGTCTCAACCCGTTCTCCTCACTGGTGTTCCACTTCTATTAAGAGGATAAGGGAACCTGATTCCTCAGAGGAATACTTAGATTCTGGGGCAAAATCCCTAGTTTACCCCTTTCAGATTCCTTCTATTCTAGATTATGGCTCAGAGGAAGAAGATTTTTTGAGCCCAGATTCCCCTTTGGAATTGCTGTCCTTTGAGGATACTGTTGCTTGTGTGATGGAATACTTCAAATATTATTACTCCTAAGTCTCTGATATCCAAAAGAGATGCTGTGAGCTGTTACAAATAAAGTCACCTAAGCCATCTGCAGTTCCTCCTGTTTTGGCAACTGTTTTGGGATACCATGTCTCCTGCCTCTGTAGCTTCAGACTGTCATCCTCTGGCCCCTAAGAAACTTGACAAGTTTTACAAGGTGCTTGAGGACTGCAAGTTTTTATTTGTGTTCTCTTGCTGTGGTTTCAGTCTTGACTGATAAGCCTTCTAAACGTTTGCCCTTGTCAAAACTCCTCTCTCCAGATAAGGACAGTAGAGCTAGGGAAAGATTGGGTGAAAAAAATATATACTGCTGCCATCTTGCTATTTCAGGCTGTTAATTATCAAACCGATATGACCAGGTATGTCCTAGCTCTCCTTTCTCAGGTAGCTAAGATTGTGTCTGATCTTCCTGATTCTGAAGGGAAAGCTTCCCAGGTTGCTTATCACTCCATAAAATGCAGTTACGATGCTGCTGATGCCTCCTCCAGGGCGCTGCTGTGCTTGGTTATGTGATGAGGTGATGTTCTTGTCTTCACCTCAGGCTTTGCTTGATGATGTTAAAGCCAAACTTTTGGATGCCTCTCTGGATAACAAAAATCTTTTTGGGACTGCTCTGGCTGACCTGTTCAAGTCCCTCCAGGACAAGGGTAAGACCATGCAGGAACTGGATCATATTTTTGTCTCCACTATACCTAAATTTTAGAGGACTTGCCCTTCTAAATCCACCTTTGTTCATAAGCAGACTTGCTAGTCTTCTAGAAGTAGAATGGTGTCTAGGCGTATTCTTCCTGCTAAGTCTGCTCGGACTCTTACATCTCAGAAGCCTTCCTTTCTGGACAAACCTGTCTCTGACATTTTCTTCATCCTTCCCTCAGCCAGGCCCTCTTCTTCTACTGCCTTTCTCTGCCCCTCCCAAATTGGCAACAGATCACTTCAGATCATTGGGTGCTGTCTGTCATTCTTCAGGTATATTTCAGAGCATGGAAGTCCCCCCCCCCTTCAAACATTCTTCAAACTCCAAAAACCACCAAGCGTGGAACAAATATACTAATAACTGGCAACAGTTCCAAGGAATTTGTTGAATAAACTTTAGCACCTTGGCCAGACAGGCATCAAGAAGTAACAAACATCCTAAAACATCCCCTTTTAAATACATACCAATAAATCAATAATTCTATACAACAATAAATCAGTAAAATAAATTAAGTATTTTCAATTAATTTCGCAGTTTAAACCATTAGGTACAAGAGTATTATATTTCAGTATAAAATCACATTCTTTAAACAAAAGTTTATCTTTTAACATAGCAGCATCACCCAATTTAACAAATACTTTTTCCAAAATCGTACCTTGTAATAATGTGGAATCACTATTGTGATGTTCCATAAAATGAACAGCAACAGAACTTTCTATTTTTTGTCTCTTTATATCCCTAATATGCTCCTGCAACCAGGTTCTGAACATTTTTACATTCACCAATGTGAACATCGAAGAGCATATACAGTTCCCACAGTTTTACAGAAAAATGTGCCAGCAAGATCAAACCTTATATTATTAATCATTTTAAAATCAGATAGTACAAAGTGACAAACATTACAATTCCTGCTGGGAACCGTTTAGGGAAAACAACGATATTTTCCTCAGGAGACGTATAATAGGCCTTCATTGACCTGTCTCTTAAGTTTTGCCCCCGTCTATGTGAAATAAATGGCTTATTGTACAGCATTTTCAATAACTTATTGTCATTCATAAGAAATTTCCAATAATAATTAACTATTTCCCATATTTTTTCACTTAAAATGTTATAAGCCATTATAAAATAAACCCTCTCCTGTTCACATACATTATTTCTAGTTATATCATAACTATTTCTATCTGTCTGCAAGTTTTCTCCCTCATCAGTTTTATGTAAGGTATTACAGATGGTATTAATATTATACCCCCTGTTCAAAAAATTATAGCTGTTTGTAAAACTTCTCTATATAAATGTATGTTGTTGTTTCAAATTCTGTGTAACCTTAGAAATTCTCCATATGGCAAAGATTTCACTAAATGGTGGGGGGGAGGTGTGACAGCTGGTCCCATATAAATACTGCCCACTATCAATAAACTTTCTGTGTATCAAAGTATGAATACAGCCATTTTCTAATCCTGTTAAACGTAAATCTAAACAAGTAACTTCCCTACCATATTGTAATCCATCAAATGATAAATTATAAATATTATGTAAATCTTTTACAGAATTTTGTACCTCATCAAAACCATCTTGACAAAACTTACATCATCTATGTATCTATAAAATATAAAACATAATTCTTCACAAAATTATGTTTATAAATATAATCTGCTTCGAACATAGCAATAAATAAATTTGCATACATGGGGACAAAAGGTGCTCCCATGGCAGTTCCTTGTAATTGATGATAGACTACATTATTAAAACTAAAATCTTTATTCAATAAACAAAACTGTAACCATTCTATAATAAAAAGTGATACTGGGCCATCTCCTAGAAAATAATAAAGTGCTTTGATACCATCAGCATGTCTAATATTTGTATATAGGCTATTGACATACAAAGTAACCCAATACATTCTAGAGTTCCATTCGATTACCGAAATCTTATTCAAAAAAATCAAAAGAATAACTAATATAAGATAGTAACTTTTCTACATATGGTAACAAAACATTATGTAGCAACACACCAATATTGTGTAAGTAGTAGTTTGTAACAGATACAATTGGCCGACCCGGAGGATTGTGTACATCCTTACGGATTTTCGGCAGGGGCGGCCCATGCTATTGGACTGCCGGACTGCGCCTCCCCAGCTGTAAAAAAGAAAAGAAAGAAAATAAAGATAAAAAGAAAAAAATCACGGACTTTCGCGCATGCGCACTAGTCCGGACTGCTGCTGAGACAGTCTGGAGCATGCGCAGACTGTCTCAGCAGCAGTCCAGATTAGGAAACACTTAACAACAGACATCCCAGAAGTCTATGCAGTTGTAACTGCATAGACTGCCGCAGGAAATGGAGCCAGCTTGGACTGCAACGTCGGCAGGCAGACTGGAGTCACGTCGGGGAAATCTCGAGTGGTGGCAGACTGGAGTCTCGTCGGGGATGCACACAAAGGGATCATGAGGTCGCAGGCATGGATTTAATGGCATGAAGGGATCGTGGGCATGGATCTAATGGCACAAAGGGATCACTCCAGATAAGGGTGTGTGTGTGTGTGTGTGTGAGTGAGTGGTCGCTCCAGGTAAGGGTGTGTGTGTGTGTGTGTGTGTGTGTGTGTGTGTGTGTGTGTAAATGCCCCAGTTGCTATATACTGGTGGCTAGAACAAACTCATGGGGGTGTGGTAGGGAATACCTCAGGCTTGAGCCCTGTACCTTGTATGCAGGTGTTAAGGACCTGAATTCCCTACCCACCACCATTTGTAAAAAAATTGCAGATTTTTGCCTCATATTTGATCTGATCTGTTCCTCATAATATCTGTGGTTTCTAAATGCTGCAATGCTTGATATTTGATGGTGCAGTGGTAGCATTGTTGTCTCACAGCTGCAGATTCTCAGGTTTGATTCTTGGCTGGGGTGCCTTCTGTGTGTGGTCTGCATCTTCTCCCTGTGTTTGTGTGGGTTTGCTTTTGTGTCCTCCCATGTTACAAAGACATGCCTGCATTATTTCTTCCTGGGCCTCTGCTGAAAATTGTTTTTTTGTTCCAAGTTGGACTGTCCTGATTAACAAATGTTAAATAAAATTGACAGGCATTTGAATTTCAGACTTCAGGTTTCTGAATGTTTAATTCCTTACATATTTGATGGTGCAGTAGTAGCATTGTTGCCTCACAGCTATAGGTTTTCTGGTTTGATTCTTGGCTGGGGTGCCTTCTGTGTGGAGTCTGCATCTCGTCCCTGTGTTTGTGTGGATTTGCTCTAGTGTCCTGCCATTTTACAAAGACATGTGTCTGCAGTATTTCTCCCTGGGCCTCTGCTGAAAATTGTTTTTGTTCCGTCAGAAGTAAAATTGACAGGCATTTGAATTTCAGACGTCATATTCTTCAGAAAATACATAGTAACACAACCTTTTATTCTAGCAATTTTCTAAGTTTATAAGATGCATATTTGAAATCTGTCCTTATTTTTGGGACTGTATTACCCCATTATTGGCTTTGTCCAGGTTTTTTGTGCTAAGGTTGACAGCTATGGCAAGAATTGAATTCACTGAATATGTTTGAGGGCTGTATTCCCTCATTGCTGGGTTTGTCCAGGTGTTTTGTGCTAACAGGTTGACAGCTATGGTGAGAACTGAATTCATTAAATGATAGCCATTTAAGTTTCAGTCTTCCTCTCTTTCACAAAGCAGCTGATTTGGCGTAGTGGTATGTTGCTCTGACTGTTTTGCACAGGGACCTTGGCAGTAAAATGTATGGTGGTAACACAGAATTTTTCTTTCACAAAGCAGCTGATTTGGCATAGTGGGTATGTTGCTCTGACTGTTTTGCACAAGGACCTTGGCAGTAAAATGTATGGTGGTAACACAGCATTTTATTCTAGCAACTTTCCAAGATTATACAAGCAATGTTTAATGTGTCTCTGGTTTTGGGGCTTTTGACCCCCCCCCCCCAATAAATTTGGCCTTTTACAGATTTCTTCTGCTGCGAAGTTGAGATGCAGTTGAGTATTGAGTAGATTTTACAAGGTGCTGAGAGCTGCAGGGGAAGAGAAGTTTAGTGCTGCTTATGCTAAGTCAGCTTGCATTGTTAATAGCACAACAGGCTGTGTACTTGCTTTTGATGCAGAAGGTTGTTGGTTCTACTCCCACAAGGGATGGATGCTGCCGTACTGAAAAAGTTAAGATACTAACTATGAGCCTGTTATCAGTTTGCCATCCATTTCCTATTGCAATATTACTAGCTTATCATACTTCTTCAGAGATTGTGCATATTTACTGATAATGGTGGACTGTAGAAGTTTGAGTAGACTTTTGTGATGGAATTGTTCTGAACTGGGCAGTTTTGTCATTATGGGTGCATGCATTTTGTTTCATTGTTTACAGGAAAGATGTTCTGAATTGGGCAGTTTTTGTCATTATTGGTGCATGTGTTTTGTTTCATAGTTTACTGGAAAAATGTTCAAAACGATAGGAAGGTGTATCAAAGAGCACATGTGTGTTTCATATGTAAGGGGCCTATGATTTGAAAACAGCCCAGAATTAATCTTTATCTGCCACTGGTAAAATGTATTTTCTTTGAATGTGGGTTTCAATGCTGTTTCAATGAATGTGAGTTTCAAGGGCAGAGAAGTTTTAATGTTAAGTTTGTTTAGCAGATGTCGTAGTGTTTGTGCTGTAAAATGCAAAATAAAACTTTCAAATGAAGTCCAAATAATCTAGAAGTAAATCAGTATGCACATTAGTGTTTATGGTCAATGGAGTGAAATAGCCAAGTAATGGATCATTGGAATGGCTGCAGGGGGAGGCTCCATTCGACCATGATTTTGTGAGGGTGAAGGGTGGCAAACTTAGACAGCCCCAGCTGAACTATATCTCCCAACTGTCCAGATTTTCAAAGAATGAATAGATTTTTGCTTCTTATTTGGTTTGTTCCTCATAAAATTTGTGGTTTTCTGGCAAATCATTTAGGAATTAAGTCACTAAATAATGACACACTGACTTTCAGACTCCATAACCTTCAGAAAAATGCATGCTAAAGTAAGACCTGTTGTTCTATCAACTGTCTCAGTTTATACAAGAGCAATTTTTAGTACTGTTTATATGTTCTCCCCATATATTTGGCCTTGTCCAGATTTATTGCATTAACAGGTTGAGAGGTACATGCAAATAAATTGCTTTATAGAATTAGGCATAGCCAAACCTCTCAACTGTCCCTGATTTTGGCTCAAAATGTTGCTCTTCCCCCTAATAATCCCTCCTCAAAATAGCAATTTTGGAAGAAAACATGGAGGGTTTACAATTAAGAAATGACTGTAATAATCAGAGTTATAGATTACTTTTATTTCAGAAATGCACGTAGATTATTATATTTTGTCAGCTACTCAAGTTAGCAGTACTAATATTAAAGTGTCCCTTCTTTGACAGGTTCCCAGCTGTATTGTGTGGCTATTTTATATTTTTACATCACATTTTTGGTCCATTTTTCATAAAATTGTGTTTTTTTTTGCCAAATTAGTGACAAATCATTAAAGACTGAAGTTAGAAAATAATGACAGACATTTGAATTTCAGATTTCATACCATTCAGAAAATTCATACTAATGCAAGACCTATTTTATTATCTTTCTAAGTTTATAAGAGTAATATTTAAAAATTGTCCTTATTTCTGGGCCTTTGTCCCACTTCTTTGTATGGCTTTGTCCAGATTTCTTGCTCTGAGGTTGAGAGGTATGACAAATATGTCAGGGCCATCGCAGTCAGCCAGAGACATTTCAAATTGTGACATACTTGTTGCACCCCACTCCCCCATGTAGTGACTCTGGATGTGTCGAAGCAAGGCAAGGAGTATTATGCAGTGTAAATGTACAGAGTATCCCTCCCATCCAAGGTAGACACAAGTACTAGAGTGGCTTTTCATCTGTCCTTGATTTTTGCAGAATGGTCTGGTTTCTGTCATATTTTTTGTACTGTTGATTTATGCTTATTACTCAAAGTGCCTGTTGTTCTGTGTTTAAGTAGCAATACTTTAATGACCATCAGGTAAGTGTGGCTGAGATCGTAAGATGCAAGTAAGCTTTAATAAGCATACTGTTAAAGAATTGCCAACATTGAAAGCCTTTCTGTTGTTGCCATGTAGAGAATACTTAACTAGATAATGTATAGATAGATTTGCTCCTGTTTTAGGACGGGGTTTTTACAACACCGTTTCCTCAGTTCCATTAAACAACACAGTTGATAATTTTAGTGAAGCTTTTATTTTTGATTACTCAGGAGATTCAGGTGTCATTAGAGAGGTTATTATTAGGAAATGGAACAAGTTTGTTGAATTTTCTGATTTAGAGACCTTTAAAAACAAACCTTTGAAATTTATTTACAGAAAGGACCAGAACTTTAAGCAACTCTTTGAGTTCAAAGCACCTTATAAATCCAAAGTTTTCCCACGCAGGTTAGGGACCTTCAAATGCGGAGCTTGTTCGCAATGTGCTTATGTAGCTAATCAAACCCACATCACCATCCCTTCAAGGGATAGGAACATAGTCAGTGATTGTTTCTCCAACTGTAATACTCAAGGGGTTGTGTATATTGCTACGTGCAATTTTTGCAACTCTTTTTATGTGGGGAAAACTGAAAGAAAATTGAAAAGTCGAATTTACGTACATTTATACGAAATTAGAAGACAATACAATAAAAATGCATTGTACAGACACACCTTAAAATGTCCTCAAGCGTCATTTTCTTTTTTTTTTTGGAAACTGTCCCTAAGGAAATCAGGGGTGGTATGTGGGAAGCTAAATTAGAATATAAAGAACTCTTTTGGCAAATAGTTTTGGATTCTACAAAATTTCCAGGTCTTAATGATACACTTTCTATTTCCTCAGTGCTTAAGCTTAGAGCAACTAAACTATGAAGTTATTTAATCCAGCCACATGGTGGCACTGTTGTATAACATTTAGTAACATTATTGTAGTGTGTTATTAAATATACGCAGATGAAATTCTCATTATTAATTTCTATTTACAACTTTACTATGTTATTAAAAATTATGGTGTAGCTGACTTTCGAGCTATACGTGTAATGTACAATTCGTTCCTAATACTAAGGATGATTTTATTCATTTTTTTAAAAAAAAATTAAAAGTTGTTCTTTTACTAATGATACAGTTGTTTCTATTGGTTAATTGATGTTTTTAACTGATAGATGATGTATAAAAGGTATTTTAGTGACGTACTTTAGTTTTTCTGATGAAGACCTTGGTTATAGGTGTCGAAAACGTATGTAACTTCTGTGGCGTTAATGCTTTTGTGGATTTAAGCCTTTTGGATTTACGAACTGTTGCTTTTACACTCGTTTTGAATAAAGGAGTCAGTTGTGTTTCAGACCTACATTTGGATTTTACCAGCACGCTTTTTGGTTTGGTTTTGGTATTTTTAGCTTGCTTTTCCATCGTTTTTTCGGTTTTAGATAATGTATAAGTCTTGGGTATTGAAATGCATATGACAGTATTTGTAATAAAGGACAGGATTACATTATTTTAAGAAGCTCATTACACTTGGAGATTTCCAGTCATCTCTGCAGGCTTTACCCGTAAACTCAACAGAATGCCAATCGTGTGGTCCATAACCTGTACAGTAATCCTTTTAAGCAATGTATCTTGAGCTTATTTCTCGTTTGCTTTTCATTTTTTACTTTGATCATGTTTTCCCCATGAAACAAGTAGATAGTTGTCAAAGCAGCAGGTCTATTTTTGGATAAGAAACATTTTCACAAGTGGGGGCATCAGAGATTTCTACTTTCAGCATGTTACTTAGTACTTTAATAAAGCTGAATAGAAATTATAATTAGAACTGCAGTGCAAGAAGTGGTTTGAGTTGAGTGCTGCTTGTTTTTCTTATACTTGATTTTGACTGGCATTCTATTCATGTATTTAAAAAGTAATTTATTTTTTCATGCCTCATAACCTTTTTGTTTCCATCTAGATATTAAGTAAGCTGTCATGCAGCCAATGCATTGAAATATTTTTATTCTTCTACACTTCATTTTGTCTTGATTGGACTCTCATAATGACGGTTTGGCACCCAGGGCAGTGTATTTAGTTAGTTTTTGTGGTTTTGAGCATAGTTCCTCCCCTTTCTAGCTGACCACACCCCTTCCCATTGACCCCACCCATTCAGCTGTCTCCTGCAGCCCCCCCCTTTGATTTGAAATCACCAGCCGCCACTGATTTTCGGTAAGCAATAAAAAGTTGCCATAATACAGCCCTCCATATTAAACTTCTTATCAACATTTTCTTTTGCAAGGTATCCTAATCTTAAACATTTCTCCAACAAATCTGAAAAATGTTTCATAGCATCATTACAACTATTAATGTCACTTACTTCATACACTGTACTTTCATCTAAATACATTTGCATATATTGTGTATAGTGCATCACTACTATTTTGTTCCCTTTGTCTGTAGGCTTTATAATTAGATCTTTCCTAGCAAGAGAGACTTTTCAAAGCAGCCCATTCATTTTTAGCTAAATTATAGCAAATATCAGTCTTATTCTTATTAAATTCCCTACACATCTGCTCAACAGCATAACCCAGCATTGCTGAGAACTGTTTTATACTCTCATTTACATACAGAGGAATAAACTTGCTTTTGTAAGGAATATTAGCTGTATTTGCATTTAAACTATCTTCACCATCTAAAACTTCATTTATATCAGATTCACACGAATAAAAACCTACATTGTCATTTAAAACATCACAATTCACATTATCAATACATTGCACAGTTTTATCTTTAAAAAAAAAAAACATTTCATATGCAATTTCTAAACAAATTGGAAAAGCTCTTGCTTTAAAAGATACAGGTGAGGCAAAACTGTAGGGATGAATTTAAGGCCTAGATTTAAAACACGTGTCTGTTCAGTAGATAACATTCATCCTGACAAATTAACTATTAACGACTCACAATTGCTACATAAATTATTGGAATATGCCTCTTTTATGTACAGGTTTAAACTGTCCTTCACTTGTAAATGTAGATCTGAAGTAGGGAATTCATTTGTCAGCAACCTGTGGGTCTTGGATCCGATATCGGATCCGAGCCGGCAACTTGTTTCAAGCTAATGGATCTGAGCTCCTAGCTCCTCCCCTCACCCATAATCCCCTGCTAACCCTCCATGACCTCAGATCTAGTTTGCCGCGCTTGTGGATAGCTGGATTCCTGTGAGCTCGTCTAGTACTTGGCAGTTAAGTTTCTTTTTTCTGTCAACTTTTCTAAATTTTTCACAAAAAGTTTTGTGTGTGTAAGTGTTAGGTTCCCTTTGGAGTAAAAATAATTTCTTTTAAGTAGTTTTCCCTCCCTTCGCTGGTCGCTAGAGTGTGTGTGTTGGTGTTGTGTTTTGGGGCCTGTGTGTGTGTGTTACATGCCCCAAAAGCCATTTTTTCTAAATGTACCGAGTGTAGCCATAAGCT
The DNA here is from genome assembly GCF_019279795.1 of Protopterus annectens. NCBI lineage: Eukaryota > Metazoa > Chordata > Ceratodontiformes > Protopteridae > Protopterus > Protopterus annectens. The sequence goes on from NC_056731.1 coordinate 1,595,629,549, forward strand.
CTCCCCAGCTGATGGCCACACTCTGTGCGTTCGGTGCCTTGGGGTTGAACACCTCACTTCAGGCTGTACCATTTGTGCAGCGTTCAACCCCAGGGCACTAAAAGAGCGGAGGTCGAAGCTGGTCTTGGCGGGACTTTTACCCCCGGACTCTGCTCCGGCCTCCGCTGCTCCCATGGCTCCACCACAGCCTGTGGTTGCTGCCATTCCTGCCCCGCTTTCTCCGTCCGGGACTCAAACTCCCGCTAAAGTGTCGGAGGACAGGGAGGCCAGGAGGGAGAAGCACCACAAGCGGCGGGCCGAGACCTCCGTTTCGGCCCCGCCAGCTAAGCGGGCTTCTCCCTCCACTGCTTCTAGGTCTCCTCCTCGGCTCCGATCCTCTTGTTTCTCCCCAGGGCCCGAGGAGGAGGAGGCCCGATCTCCATCGAGGTCATCGAGGTGGCATTCCAGGCCTGCCTCGGTGACCTCTTCGAGATCGACCTTTAGTGTGTCCGATGCAGACTTGGACCGGATGATGCAAAGGTTCATCCAGGCCCAGCTGCAGATGGGAGTGCTCTTGCCCCCCCCCCCCTTCGGGGGGGGAGCTCGACTCCTTTTTTCCATCTTATTGCTCCTTCTCCGACCCGCTATCCGGGTTCGGAGCGTTCGGAGCCGAGCAGCGTTGGAGCCGGGGGTGGGTCGGCGCCAACAGTACTTGGTACTTCGGATCCGACCCTGCCCTCGAGCCTGTCTGATCCGAGGGATTCAGTGTGCCTTCGGCTCCGTCCAGGTCGGAGAGCACTGGTCCTTCGGATCCGATGGTCTCGGCGCCGGTTCCGATCCCTTCATCGGATCCGAGTGGGAGCCGAGTTTCGGATCCAAGAGAGAGTGGTTCCCCCTCGGCTTTCGATGTTGTGGAGAGGGCTCTGTTGAGAGCATCCGGAGCCCCGTCCTTGTCTCGGCTCCTCCCTGCACTCTCCCTCTGCTGGACCAGGCTTCCATCACCCGGCCAAAGGAACAGCCTGCTTCAATGTCCCAGATGGTTTCATTGGAACAGGATGTTGCCGGTGAGGCCTCCTCGGACAGCCCCCCCCCCCCGAGGAAGTGCCCCGCAAGCATAAGTGCAAGAGGAGGCACGTGGACTCCCCTGAGTCCTTAACTGAGGACACGGACTTGGAGGAAGGGGAAGGCTCCCTAAGATCACCCCCTGAGGATGTCTCCTTTGGAGACATCATGGAGATGTTGAGGATCAGAGGTGGGTGGTCTGCCCCCAAGTCTTCCTCCAAGTCTGTGTTTCTGGAGGCATTCGAAGCAGGCCCATCTACCTCTTGGGTGTCCCCTCTGGCTGACCCCCTGGTGGACCTCATTACCACCAGGGCGTGGAAGGATCCGGACACCGTGGAGCCAATACCAAAACGCCCGGACAGAATACTTAGCCCCCCTCAGACCGATCGCACTGGAGTAAGGGCCCCCCCTGTAGATGCCATGTTGATGGCGGCAGCCATGAAGAGGGAACTGGCTCAGGAGAGCCCCTCAGTCCATCCACCGAGCAAGGAGTCCCGCTCGATGGACCGCTTAGGGAAGCGAGTTTTTAGTTCAGCGACCTTCTTGGTAAGGTCTCTGAACTATATGGCACATGTCATCAGGATGCAGCGGGATCTTATCAAAGAATACGCTGCCTCCCCTCCTGAGTCCATGTCGGCGGATGACGAGCAATTGTACTCCACCCGAATGGCCACTCTGAGATCAATTTCAAATACCTCTATGCAGCTATTGTCCCACGCCACAGAGGGAGCCGCTAGGGCTAGCAGAGCAGGCCTAGTCATGAGACGTCAGGCCTGGCTCTGTTATTGTGACTTTGCGGAGCCTTTTAAAGCGTCTTTTGCGAATGCCCCTTTCGATGGTTCTGCCCTATTTGGCAAAACGGTTCGCGAGACACTTGTCCAGAGTGAGAAAGACGAGAAGACGTTGTCTGCCGTCGGACTCCGCTTCTCTGCTCCCCAGAAGTCCTTTTCGAAGAACCAAAAGGGTCAGAAGAAGATGTGGTTCCGTAAATCGCAACCTTCCCAACCCGCTCCAGACAACCAGTCCTTCCGTGGCAGAGGAGGACAGTGAGGACGCCGCCCCAGGGGCAGAGGGGCTCCGAGAAACTTTGGGTCCAGAGAACCTTTCTCTTAACGGCCCACGCAGCAGCCCTGAAGGGTTGCTCGGCTGCTCCACTCTGGAGGCAGTCGGGGGGGGGGCGCTTCTCGGAGCACCTAGCGGCATGGGAGTCCATCACGACAGACCGCTGCATTATATCCAGAGGGTACAAAATACCATTACTCCATGTCCCCAAATTCAAGAACCTCCCCGATGTACCACCCGATCAGAGGGAGGTCGCAGCTGCAGAAATTCAGCAGCTGCTAAGAAAAAGAGCCATCCAGCCCGTCCCCCAAGACCAGCTCGGATTAGGGTTCTTTTCCAGGTTCTTTTTGGTGCCAAAAAAGACGGGGGACTTGAGACCGATTCTAGACCTTTCCCGCTTGAACCTGTCAGTAACCAAGAAAAAATTCCGAATGGTCACTCTTCAATCTATCCTCCCCCTTCTAAGGGAGAACAATTGGATGTGCTCTATAGACCTCAAGGATGCATACTACCACATTCTAATGGACAGACGATCCAGGAGGTTCCTCCGCTTTCGGCTGGGAGCCAGTCATTACCAGTTCAAGGTCCTTCCCTTTGGCCTCACCACAGCCCCCAGGGTGTTCACCAAGATATTAGCAGTGATTGCGGCCCACCTGAGACTCCAGGGAATACAGGTCTTTCCGTACCTGGACGACTGGCTCCTGACCGCCCCAACAAGGCATCTACTTTGCTCAGCCAGAGATTTCTTTCTCCGCCTAGCCCCACAGTTAGGCATCACCATCAATGCCAACAAATCCCTTCTGGCCCCGGCACAGGTCATAGAATTCATAGGAGCCAGATTAGACACCAGAGAGCTACGAGCCTTTCTAACTTCCGAGAGAATCCGGAATTTGCAACTCCATGTGCGGGCTATCCTCCAGTCAGAGACTTCACCAGCGGAATTGGTCCTGAGGGCACTAGGCAACATGGCGGCAGCGATTACGCTCCTTCCATGCGCCCGTCTGAACATGCGGGTACTGCAATGGACACTTCTAGTGCAATGGTCTTTTCTATCCCTTCCTCTTCACCACCCCATTGCTATCAGCAAGGCTTGCAGGAGGGCTCTATTATGGTGGCTCCAAGCTTCGGACCTCCATACGGGCCGTCCCTTCTGCACCTCTCCCCCTTTCGCCACGGTGACCATGGACGCCTCCCGCCTCAGGTGGGGGGGGCATTATTCAGGCAGGACGGTCCAAGGCACGTGGAACGACACGGAGACCTCCCTGCATATCAACGTTCTGGAGATGAGAGCGGTGCTGTTCGCGTTGCAAGCACCTCAGGAACTCCTCCCCATAGGAACGATTGCAATTCAGTCGGACAACATGTCGGTTGTCTGGTACATCAACAAACAGGGGGAAACCATATCGTACCCTCTATGCCTCGAAGCCATGAGAGTGTGGGAATGGGCGATCTCCACCAACCGCTTTCTGATTGCAACGCACATTCCGGGACGGACCAACATCCTAGCGGACAAACTCAGCCGCACCCTTCTTACCCCGTACAAGTGGTCTCTCAATCCACAAGTAGCGAAGCAGATATTTGCAATATGGGGGCAACCCTGTTGCGATCTTTTTGCGTCTCCCTCAAACACCAAATGCGGCAATTTCTTCGCTCTGATTCCCCCTCCAGGGGAAACTCCAAGAGACGCTCTGGTGCATGCTTGGCCACCCGGTCTGCTTTATGCCTATCCTCCTCTCCCCCTGATGCTGCAACTCTTACAGAAAGCCTCGCGGTTGGGGAGCAGGATGATCCTCATTGCCCCATTCTGGCCTCGGCAAATTTGGTTCCCTTACCTGTGGTCTCACCTTGTGAATCCTCCTTGGATTCTGGATCCCAGTCCGGATCTAATCTCCCATCCGTCGAACTTACCGACCCCAAACCTGGACAATCTGAAACTGACAGCTTGGTTGCTCCAGTTCCACTCCTAGTTAGGACTCCCGGTATCTCTTCACCAGTCAAAGCCATCCTTGTGGCAGCGCATAAGCCCTCCACCAGGAAAGTGTACTGCAGTAAATGGAAACGTTTCTCCATCTGGGCGGAGCATCATGATCTAGATCCCTTTACGGCTCCTCTTCCGTCCATATTAGACTTCCAAACTGAACTTTTTCAGGAAGGCGCTAGTTGTTCAACTGTGAAAGTGCAATTGGCAGCCATATCACATTACCATGTGGGACATGATGTCGGCCAAGTTGTGTAAAACCTTTCTCAAGGGCACCTTCTTGCTTAGGCCCCCTATAAAAGAAGCCGTACCACCGTGGGATCTTTCACTAGTTCTTCAAGCCTTGACTGCTCCACCTTTTGAACCCGCTGCTTCAGTAGATCTCAAATTCTTGTCCTGGAAAACAGCATTCCTTGTAGCCATCACTTCAGCAAAAAGAGTTTCGGAGCTTCAAGCTCTTTCTGTGAAGCCTCCTTTTTTGATCTTTCACCCAGATAGAGTGTACCTCAGGATCAATCCCTCTTTTCTTCCCAAGATAGCATCAGAAACCAACATAAATCAATCCATAAATTTACCGGTTTTCTTCCCTAAATATCAGAATAAAGGAGAGTACAAGTTGCACTCATTAGATGTTCATAGGCAGCTACGCTTTTATACTCATAGAACAGCTGGTCATAGACAATCCGACCAGCTGTTCGTTTCCTTTGCCAAATTTAATTTGGGGAAAGCAATTTCAGAAGTATCTCTATCACGCTGGATTTCTCAATGTATCCTATTGGTGTATCAAGCCTCTGGGAGACCCGCACCGGAAGGAGTTCGCTCACATTCCACTCGTTCCATCTCTACTTCTGCGGCCTTCAAGTCTAGAGTTCCATTGGATGATATTTGTTCAGCAGCCACTTGGGCTTCATCTCATACCTTTATTAACCACTACAAACTGGACGTGATTTCTAGAGGGAGAGCATCCTTTAGCTCTGCGGTGCTTCGCAGTATCCTTCCATGATGGCCACCCAAGGTTCAGGTAGCTGGAGACTCTGTCCCACAGGTTGCTGACAAATGAACTCCCTACTTCAGATTAAGAAGTTATGTACTCACCATAACGTTCCATCTGAGTAGGTAGCTTCATTTGTCTGCAACCATCCCCCCCTCCTCCCCCCTGGCCTTCTTCAGATCTATTTTAGTGGATACCCGTTTTTGGGTATATATTGAGGGGCAAATATTGAGGGGCAAACTCGATCTGAGGTCATGGAGGGTTAGCAGGGGGTTATGGCTGAGGGGAGGAGCTAGGAGCTCGGATCCATTAGCTTGAAACAAGTTGCCAGCTCGGATCCGATATCGGATCCAAGACCCACAGGTTGCAGACAAATGAAGCTACCTACTCAGATGGAACGTTATGGTGAGTACATAACTTTTTATTATTTGAGTCCCACTTTCTATTATCACCCAGTTCATCTCTGTGTTCCAAAAACGGTGTTCATGCAACTCAGGTTCATGTGCTGATGGAGGTGGTGGAAGTGACCTTGCATCATTCTCCAAATCTGTCGTGTAAGCTGTGCCTTCCAAAGAATCAAATGAAATGGATTGAGGCTTTTTATAACCTCCCCTTTGACATGTAACATTTCCTGATTTTGTGGCTTTCTTATTGGATTTCCATAAGAAAGCCCACCCATTGGTGTAATAACCCATATCCTTTTTCAGTTTGCCAGTCTGCAAACTTCCTCCTGATCAACTTCCTCATTTTCTAGAGGTTTGGCAGTCTTTTTTTTGGATTAAGGTGCACCATTCATCCTGTTCCACCCACCCAAGTGGGTAGAGGTTTCTACTCTAGGGTATTTTTGGTTCCCTGGAAGGTAAGAATGTGGAGACAAATTCTGGACATTAATCTACTCATCACTCTCCTTGAGGTCTTCTTTCAGGATGCTGTCTCTTCAGACCTTTTCTTCTCTCCTTCTTTCTCAGGGTTTTTTTGTCTGTCTTGATTTCAAGGATTCCTGTCTTTATATTCCCATTCACCCTTCTACTCATGAGGTTTTTACATTTCTATGTTTCTTCCTTTCATTTTCATTTCTCTCCTTTGCCCTTTAGCCTTTCTCCTGCCCCAAGGGTATTCACCAAATGCCTCACATCTGTCATTGCATTTTGTAGGCTTTGAGGGATACAGATATTCCCCTAGCTAGACAATTTGCTTATTCAGGCTTTCTTCCAGCAGTCTTCTGCAAGATCTCCACTTTACCACTCTTCTTTTGCAAAGTTTGGGGTTCATCATCATTCTCAAAAAGTTGGCCCTTACATCCTCCCAGGATCATAATGTTGGCTTCTCTTCCTGCGCCTAAGGCTTTATCTCAAACAATATTCTTCCAGTCTCTTCTTCCTCTGTCCATTGGTCACAGCTAGAGAATTTCTCAGGGTTCTGGGGATTATGGCTTCCACCATCCCCTTGCTTCCTCTTGCCAGACTCCATATGAGGAAGCTACAGTGGTACCTCATAATGTTGTGGCTTCAGCATTGCCACCCCGCCCTGTAATTCCATGTTCCTTTGCTTCCTTATCTCAAACTCAAGCTCCAGTGGTGGAGTCAGCAAATTTTTCTCAGTTTGAGACTGCCCTCTCAGGCAACTGTTACTTCCCAAGAACTGTTCACAGACTTATATCTGGTGTGGGGTGCTTCTTGTGGCCCTCTTGAGTTCAGGATCTGTTACCTTCTCATCAAAGGTCAGACCATATCAACATAGAAGAAATGAGAGTTCTGCTATTGGCTCTTTGGGCCTTTCATTCCATTTTTCTACCCTGTCCCCTGAAAATCTTCACTGACAATGCCACCATGAAGTGGCATGTCAAACGGGGGGAGGGGTGGTACGATGTCTTATCTCCTTTGCAGACTAGCTCTTCAGGTCTGGGATGTGGGTATCAGTTGTCAGGTGTTTCTTCAGGCTGTGTACACTCCTTCAGAGCACAGTCTAATGGCAGACTGAACAGGTCCAGAGCACAGGCTCATGAATGGATTCTTCACAGATGTGTTTCTGGACATAGTCTGTTGGTGGGGTGTTCTTTTAATAGCTCTTTTTGCCTCCCCTCTGAACAGACAACTTCCTCCATGTCCTCTGACTTGGAAAGTGGATGACCTTTATTTTCCTTAGAAGGGAATGTTTCTGTATGCCTTTACTCCCTTCACTTCCTCTTTAGCCATGGGTTCTGCATGAGGTCAAGCAGGATTCTCCCAAAGTCATTGTGGTGACTCCCTTTTGGCCAAGACACCACTGGGTTCTCCCTTCTTTTTCATCTGATTTGGGTCAGTCACCACAAAATACCTTACTGGTTGGATCTTCTCACACAAAACAAAGGATTTCTTATTGATTCTGACCTGTCCACTCTTTAAATGACATTGTTGGTGATAAGGTTTTGATCCCCTTTAGGAACCTCTTTTTTGAGGACGTGCTTCAGGTTCTGCAGGAGGCCAAGAGACTCACTGCCAGAAAAAACATGCATGTCTAAATGAAAAAGATTTTCTGTTTGGTGCCTTTCTTGCTGTCAGGATCCCTTTTTCAGTGAGTATTCCCTTGGTTCTCTTTTGTTTGTGTGATCTGCTCCATCATGGCTTCTCATATTCTTCAGTTAAAGCTCACCTGTAAGCAGTCTCTGCCTTTGAACCCCCCGGCCTCTGTTTGAGGTCAGGCAGTTACTTAAAGTCATCCTTCATGTCAGGCCCCCAGGAAAGCCTGTTGTGCCTTCTTGGGATCTCATTTTTATACTTCAAAATTTGACTCAGACTTCATTTGAACCCTCTAGTTCAGTTTCCTTACAACTTTGCAGTTGGAAGACTGTTCTGCTGTTGGCTCTTATTTCTACCAAGAGAGTGTCTGAACTCTGTGTTGTTATGGCTATTCCTCCTTTTTTTAATTTTTCACAGAGACAGAGTGTCTTTTCATAGTAATCCTCCTTTTGTGCCCAAGGTGTTTAATGCGATGTAATCATGGAAAGATGCATCCACAAACAACTTCTTCACTATCTGACCTCTAATAATCTCTTGTCCAATGCCCAGCATGGTTTACCATAGTACAACTACTGCCCTCCTTTCCTTTATTGACTCAATCAACAACATCATAATAGCAAACTCATATCATCTGCCCTCTTTCTGGACCATATGGTCAATCATCAATTCCTTCTCAACATCCTTGAAACCCTACGTCTGGACACTCCAGCACTAAACTGGTTCAAGGCCTACCTCACTGGTAGGCAACAAGCTGTCCTATGGCAAAACAGAATATCAGGACTGCTCCCGAATACCATAGGCGTTCCTCAGGGCTCGATACTGGGCCCACTTCTGTTTTCCATCTTCATAAATGACCTTCAATCAGTCATCCCTAAATCCACCTGCATACAATATGCCCTCCACCTTAATCTGCTCCGGCGTCTCCTCTCGAATCTCCAAATGACCACACAACATTGTTTTTCACTAGTTGAAAAATGGTTCACTGACTTAAAACTTCTACAGCTAAAACCAAACTATTACTTTTCTTCCCCAACGTCTTATCACCTCTAGGTAAAGAACTCCCAAACACTAACAACATAACCTTTCATATTAAATCCAATAATGGGACCCTCATAACCCCTGTCACCAGTACCAAACTGCTAGGTGTCACTATTGATCATAAGCTCAAATTTGACATACACATTACCCAAACAGTTAAGTCTGTTAACAAAAACTAGGATCTATGTACAGAATTAAAACTTCCTAACTCCCACTACCAAATTAACTATTGCTCGCACCCATCTCCTCTCTTCCTCCTCTATGCTTCCCCGATCCTCTCTTTTTCTCAATAAGCGTGAACTTAACATGCTCTCTCTTGCCTATAACCACATTGCCAGATTTATTACAGGTTCCTTATCGAACCCATCATTGCTTTAATCTGCGAAGACTTGGCTGGTTGGAACTGCCAAATCTCCTCAAACTTAGCCAACTCCCGAAGCTTATAAAATAATCAACCATCCTGATAGAACTCCTCACTGTGCAAAATTCTCACTCCATATACTAACCTCAACAGTCTCCGATCATCAAACAGCATCCAGATCCTAACCATTAAAGCAAAAACTCAGGTGGGGATGCCTTTCACGTAATTCCATTGGCAAGCAGTGGAACTCCTGCCAAACAACCTTAGACTTACTACTTGGCTCAATCATTTCAAAGCTAACCTTAAGAATATCTCTCCACACAATGGACATGCCCATGTCGTGAACCTGACTAACTACATATCTCATAACTTCTAGTTCCACTTCCTAGCCCATTTCCCTAATTGCAGATCTCTAAAATTTCTCTTTCCTTTTAGTAATAAGGAAAAATCTCTGATTTCAGTCTATTTTCCAGTATCTGTAACGAAATCAATGTTTTTGTATAATTTCCTGTCTGTCCTTTTGTCTTATATAACATCTATGTAAATTTTCATTCCTGCATATGTAAGCTATATTCTCTTGTTGTAACAATACTTTGAATCTTGCAATTTAATTATGTACTTCTATTGTGTATTGGAGCTTTTCCGGATATGTATCCAGCTAGACCAGCCCGGTTAACAAATGTAAAATAAATAAATAAAATAAATAAAACAAACAGTCCCTGCACATACGGCAACTGCACGGCTCCAAAACACATTAATCCCATTATTGAAAAAGAGGAGCCAGCAAACTATGGCAGTCCAGTTTTATTATTATAAACTCATGTCAAACATGAAAATAGAAGCAAAATAACAGGCCAGTTTCTATAAAAAGGACATAGCCTTCATCAGTGGTATAGCACTGATGAAGGCTATGTCTTTTTTATAGCCGAAACCGGTCTGGTATTTTGCTTCTGTTTTCATGTTTGACATGAGTTTATAATAATAAAACTGGACTACCATAGTTTGCTGGCTCCTCTTTTTCAATACTGGGGTTAATGAGACTTCCCTTAATCAGTCTGTTCAGTTTCCTTCCTTTTTTGCTTCTCCACTGTCTGCCAGTGAGAAGTTTCTTTACACCTTGAACCTGCATAGACAGCTCAGATATTTGGATAAAAAAAGGTTATTTGCAAGTCTAAGCAACTTTTTGTTTCCTTTCATCCAAAGATTTGGTGTTTAGCTGCTTGAAGCAGGTAATCCTTCTGTGAAGAATGCTGCAACAGTGAAGAGAAGGGCATCTACTTTTATGGTGAGATTTTATGCAACTGTACTTTCCTCATTCCCAGCTGAAAAAAGGGTTTTATTCAGGAATGTTTTTAATGCCCAAGAGAAAGAATTCGGGAAACCAGTTATGATAGTTCCCAAGTTAAAAATGCTTTCACTTCACAACCTGTTAACACCTTCTTCCTTGTTTGATTTATTTATTTATTTATTTATTTTTGTAACCTTGGATATAAACCATGCTTATCACATTCCTTTTCATCCCAGATTTCTGGCATTCTGTAAGGGTTTGTGTGTCTGGATCATATTATGAGTTGTCTGCCTTAGCCTTTGGGTTATATCCACTGCTCCAAGAGTGTTCACAAAGTTTCTAGGTCCTGTCGTAGCCCATTTTTGGATACAGGATATCTGCATTTTTCCATGTTTAAACAACTTACCTTTGCAGAGTCTTTTTCAGAATGTCACAAATCTCTGACTTAGTTAGGAGATCTCCTACACAAGCTGGAATTCTAAGAGAACATTAAAAAGTCTTTTTGGACTCCATTACACAGGATTGTTTTCCTGAGGTGTCTAATAGACATCTCAGTACAAAAAGCTTTTCTTCCACAGGGAAAAAATACATCTATATTTTATATCTACTCCAGAGGTTTTCCATTCAGACTTCTCACAGCAAGAGAATACCACAGGATTCTGTGTCTTATGGCACCCGTGATTCTCATGATACCACTGTAAGACTCCATATGAGAAAGATAACAGTAGTATCTCTAGTATCTTTGGTCCCAGCACCAACTTGCTTCATCTTTTCAAAATACAGCTTTGGGGATTGTTAAAAACAAATTACTCAGTGGAGACATCAAATATCCCTGAATCCAGGTCTCCTCTTCCTCCCTTCCACTCCAAAGCAGCCTGACACCACAGATGCCTCAGACTTTGCTTGGGGAGCATTATCAATAGAGATAAAAGTGCAAGGGCTCTGGGACAACAAATACAGCCCAAAGCACATACACATAAGAGATTCAAGCTCTTACAAAGGCTCTCAACTGTCTGAATCACCTGTGGTCCCCAGGACGACTTCAAGTGATTATAGACAACACCACAGTGATGTGGTGCAAGGGGAATCCAGATTTTACTCCATATGCAGACTAGCCATGTTAGCACGGGATATACACTAGCTTCAAAGCACAATCTCACTTCACAGGCATCTTACATTCTGTCAGCGCAAAACTGTGTGGCAGACAAGCTGAGGAGGACAAAGGCAGACTCTCTTGAATGGAAACTAAATCAGGATACCTTCCAAGGTCCATCTGTGGGGAATTCTTCAAGTAGACCTTTTTGCCTCCTCTCCAAACAATCAACTGGAAAAATTTGTTTCAGTACTCCATTAAAAAAAAAGATCTGAAAGACAGATGACTTTTTTTTTTCCATTGGACAAGAATGTTCCCACATGCTTTTCCACCCTTTCCACTAATAACCCCCAAGTACTTATGAAGATTAAGGAGGAGTCCTTCAGAATCTTTGTGATGACTCCCTTGTGACCCAGGCAGCACTGCTGCTCCCTTCTTTTGGAATTGGCAGTTCCCACAAGCTTTCTTACAGACTGGATTTCCTCACTTTAGAACAGATGTTTGATACATCCCAATGCCAGACAACTTCAGATGACTGCTCAGCTAAAAAGGTCTTAATACCTGTTAGGCATGTCATGCAGAAGGTACTAATGATGTACTTCTGAAAGTACTGCTTCTAGAAAGTCATAAGTAAATGGAAAAGGTTTTCGAGTTACTGGCAACAAAATAATCAGCACCCATTCAATGCTAATTCTCTAGTTTTGAAATATGTGTCCGTTAACTTTCCTAAGGATTGTATTCCTCCTCTGTCAGGGTTCATTTGTCGGCTATTTCAGCATGTCTGCCCATGGACCCCCTCTTTCAATGCATTCTCATGTCAGAATACTTTTGAAAGGGGTATTGTATAAGAGACCTCCATGAAAGCCAGTGGCTCCTCTTTGGGATCTTAGTTTTATGTTAGAGAATTGAACACTTGCTCCATTTGAAAGAGCTCATCTGGCTGACCCGAGGTTCTTAACATGGAAAGCAGTTTTACTGATTGCTGTCACTTCTTCTAGAAAAGTATCTTGAGTTGCAAGCTCTTGTCCACAGAGAGAGCATTTCATTGGGAACTATCCTCCTTTTATGCCTAAAGTGGCATCTGGATGTTCATCATGTTACACTGCTGCAGTCATTACACTTGGGTTATCCTGCCGTCAGGTGGTTCCCCAGTTGGCCTGAGTTCTAAAGTCTTGGTCCGGCGTCAGTTGCAGTCACCTCTTCCCTGATGTCAGTGTGGCAGGGGTATATAAGATGCAGCCGACGCCATTTTCTCCAGTCTTTCTTGCCGTGCGGTGCCCGAAGCAGAAGCAGTTCGCAGTTGCCGGTCGGCCAACTCCTGAGATTTTCATTCCGAATCCAGAACCGAAGTCTTCTAAAAAAAGCTAAGTACCCGTTGAAACTTTTCTTGCCTCAGACCGATGTCAGTAAAAGTTAATAACTGTATTTCTTGTGGGAAGCAAATACCTTATAAGGATTTCCACTCCTATTGTATTCCATGCCTAGGCCCAGACCACGACGTCACTAGTTGTCGGTTTTGTGCTTGGTTTAACAAGCGCACTATTAAACGTCGGTTTGATTTTGCCCGACATTATTTTGGCAAAAAATTCAATTACACCATGCCGTCGGAACTTCCAACGACCGGAATACATAAAAAGTGCAAGGACAGGCATCCGGGACCCAAAACTGACGACGAGGCCTCTTCTAGGACGGTCGCCGGTTCTTCAGTTTTCAGCGAGGCGCCTACGCAGCCCCTGACGACCGTTTCCACAGAACCACAGACCGCCTCTGACTCCCACGTGGAGCTGGCTGGGCCTTTGGACGCACTAGGTATTCAGATTACCGAACTTAACCCCACAGAGGGAATCGAGGTAGCTGAGCAATCCACAGCTACAGAGGGTGTTTTCAGACCTGCCCAGTTAACCATTAAACCCTCTGTTAAGTCTAAGCCCCCCTTAAAAGCAAAGAAACAGACACAGCAATCTCCAGGACAGGCTTCCATGCCTAAGAAACAAATGCTAAAAATGGCCGAAGACCTTATCACCCTGAACAGGGGGTCCCATCCCCCTCCTAATAAAAGGCCCAGACAAGATGCAGACTATGAATCTTCCGACCAGGTGTCCATTTCCTCAGACTCATCCTCAGACCTAGGATATTCCTTATCCCCTTATGAAGATTCTGATGCTGAGGAATCAATTCCATCAGCCTCTCCGCCTGAGGACTACTCCTTTGTGGAGACCTTACATACCATGAGGGAACATTGCCACTGGGAAGGCCAGGATTACTCAGTATCCAAGAAAAGGTTCAGAGACTTCCTTTTATTGCCTCAACACAGACCCCTTGCTATCCAGCCAGTTTTAGATATTGTGGATGATGTGTACACTGAATCCAGCTTAAACCCTGACTCCTTACCCCCTGCCCCACCTGATAGATATTATAGAGTCCCTGACTCTCACAAATTTCTGTACAAAAGCCCTTTTGCTGACCCTGAAACTATTTCTCAGGGACCCAAAGGGATTAAGGCCTCATCAGCTAAAAACCCAGTTCCCTCTGACAGAGATTCTAGAGCATTAGACAGATGGGGAAAGAAAGTATATATGTCTGCAACTTTAGCAATGAGAGCCTTGAATTGCCAGGTTCACATGCTAAAATATCAGCAATTTCTAATGTCTCAGTTGAAACAAAAGATGCTTCCAGTTTCAGATCCTCCTAATTTGAAAGAAATGCAGGATTTATTGCATGCAGCTGGACAAGTGGGAAAACATACTTTGCAATGTGGGTTTGATTCCTTAGAGGCCTCCTGTAGAGCAGCAGTTACAGGCTCTGTCATTAGAAGGCATGCTTGGTTAAAAGAACATATGCTACCAGATCATGTTAAGACCAAATTATTGGATGCACCTTTGCAGCGGGATGTGTTGTTTGGAGTTAAGGCAGAGGAGGTATTAAAAAAGATGGAGGATAAGGCAAAATCTATGCAAACTGTGAAAGATTTCTTACAGGTTCAGTCTCCTCATTTTAGCAGAAATTTGCCAACAAAGAATTGGTCCTTTCCAGTCACAGACAGACCTCAAAGGGGCAGATATAGACGTCCAAGAGGTAGAGGTCAGGCACAAGGCCCCTACAGACCTCGACAATGGGGTACACCAGGCCAGAAAGAAGGGCAAGACAGGCCTCAACCTTATAAAAAACAGCCTCCATGACTTTCCACTACAGCTGCCAAACAGCTCTCTCTTGGCAGCCCCCTTAGGAGGAAAACTGTCACTTTTCTATCACAATTGGCATTGCATCACCAAAGACAAATGGGTTCTCAACATTATATCTCAAGGTTACAGGTTCCACTTTCACACTCTGCCAAGGTTAAAAGGAATGCCAGATCTGCCACCAAATCAATGGGAAGAGGCTAAAAAACAAATTACAGCACTCATGGACATGAGAGCTATTCAAAAGGTACCACCACAAGAGCCAGGACAAGGATTTTACTCAAGACTCTTTCTGGTTCCCAGAAAGGACAAAGCCTGGAGACCCATTCTGGACCTTTCTTCTCTAAACACTTACCTGGATGTTCCGAAATTCAAAATGTTGACACTACAGCAGCTTCTTCCCATGCTGGGCAAGAAAGCTTGGCTCGTGACTTTGGACATCAAAGAGGCATACCTGCATGTCCCTATCAGACAAAACTGCAGAAGATACCTCATATTTCTAGCTGGTTCAATGCACTATCAATTCTCTGCACTGCCCTTTGGCTTATCTGCTGTGCCCAGGGTCTTCACAAAGTGCCTGGCACCAGTAATTGCATTTTGCAGGCAAAAAGGAATTCAAATTTATTCATACCCGGATGACTGCCTGATTCAAGCAGAGAGCAAGGACATTCTTCTAAAGCATCTGGCATACGTAAAAAAGTTAAGTTGCCTGGGGTACACAGTAAACGAAAAGAAATCAAAACTAGTGCCCTCACAACAGATAATATTCCTGGGTGCCAGCTTGAGCACAACTGCCCACATGGCTTATCTCACACCAGACAAGCAAGGACAACTGATTCAATATTTTCATTTAATGGCAACAAATACCCAACTCCCTGCAAGAAAAATTCTGCAGGCCTTGGGCTACATGGCATCTTGCATACTTCTAATTCCATATGCCAGACTGCATATGAGGAAACTGCAATGGTACCTAAAGAGTGTATGGTCTCAGCACTGTCAAAGTTTGGAAACATTTATACCACTAATTCCTTGCCTTCAACAGAGTTTCGATGGTGGGCTCAAGCTTGTCACCTCAACAAGGGACAGCCTTTTACTCAACCCAAAGCCAGGCAAACACTGACAACAGATGCATCGGTTTACGCCTGGGGAGCACACATGGCAGGAAAATGTATTCAGGGCGAGTGGCCCACAGAGCAAAGACATCTCCACATCAAAAAAAAGAGATGCTAGCTGTACAAAATCCAATTATATCCTTCAAGGACCTGCTGCATCCAGGACAATTACTAGTAAAGACAGACAACACCACAGTTATGTGGTACATAAACAAGCAAGGGGGCACACACACTCATACCCCCTCTGCAGACAAGCCATAACCTTGTGGAACACAACTTTAAACTACCAAGTTCATCTGCAAGCACAATTCCTGCCAAGAGAGAAAAACACACTGGCAGACGACCTAAGCAGAAACATCATGGATCCCCACGAATGGGAATTGAGCCCAAAAATATTCAGAATGATAACACAGAAATGGTGAAGACCGGACATACATCTGTTTGCATCCCCAATGAACTGCCAATTACAGAAATTCTGCACAAGGAGCTACCATCCACAAGCATGGAAAGTGGATGCCCTCTCATTCAGCTGGAAAAAACTACAAGTATACGCCTTCCCTCCTTTACCTCTCCTTCCAAAGGTACTTATAAAAGCCAGGCAGGAAGAGCCAAAGATGATCCTAATTGCACCAGACTAGCCACGTCAGCACTGATACCCAATCGTAAAGAACTTACACAAGAACCACCCTGGATTTTGCCTCAAATCCCACAGTTGTTGACCCAGCGCAACAATCAGATACTTCACAGCCAGCTAAAGACCTTAAATCTAGCTGCATGGAAAATTCCTTAGCCGAGCAAGCATTGCCTCTCTCCAAAGCTGTTATGGATGTCATTCTGGAGGCCAGAAGGCCTAGCACCAGGAAAGCCTACTCGGATAAATGGAAGAGATTCTGTGCCTGGAACCAAGTGCACAGCCTTGACCCTCTTGTCCCAAACATTCCTCAGATACTTCAATACTTAACTGAGACGCTGGACCAAGGGCCTCTCCTTCTCATCCATCAAAATCCACGCCTCAGCCATTTCTGCTCATTACAACATGGATCCACCAATGTTTTCTAATCCTTTGCTCAAACAGTACCTCAGGGCGTCTAAAAACATGAGACCGCCCTGTAGAGCACCTACACCAACTTGGGACCTCAACTTTGTGTTGGAAAAATTAACTTTACCTCCTTTTGAGCCAGCTAACACAGCAGAATTAAAATACATCTCTTGGAAGACTGCTTTGCTACTGGCAATAACATCAGTACGAAGAGTTTCAGAATTACAGGCACTAATGGCAGTGAAACCTTTCCTCCTCTTCCACCAGGACAGGGTGTCCTTAAGAACTAACCCTACATTCATGCCAAAGATGGTATCAAGTGTGGCTCTAAACCAAACTTCACTTGCCAACTTTTTATCCAAAACCACAGAACAAAGGGGAGAGACTACTACATTCTTTGGACATTCACAGGCAGTTACACTTCTACTTGGACAAAACCAAAGCTTTCAGAAAATCAGAGCAATTACTGGTAGCATACGCTGCAGGAGCACAGGGAAAAGCCATTTCAAAGCAGACTATTTCAAAATGGATAACACACTGTATACGTTTCTGCTATACCCACCATGGGAAACCTGTACTTAGCAGCATTAGATCTCACTCCACCAGGGCAACAGCCACTTCAACTGCCTACCTCAGAGGAGTGCCTACCAAGGATATTTTGGAAGCAGCAACATGGAGTTCTGTGCATACCTTCACCAAACATTACCATTTGCCTTTATACTCCAAATCAAAAGCTGGCTTCGCCACTGCTGTGCTGCAGGGCCTTATAGCCACCCTAATGCCTTATAGATCTAGCCTCCCTACCTCAGCTTTGGGATTCTACCCAAGTGTAATGACTGCAGCAGTGTAACACAATGAACGTAGTACAGTTTTGTACTTACCATAAATGTAGATGTTAGAGTGTAAACACTGCTGCAGTCCAGGTTACCCTCCCTCCTACCCCTCTTACTTTCTGGTACGTACCTAGGGCTTCTACCCTTTATTACCTATGGGGATTATTTGCTGGTAATTAAAAATGGTGGTTTGCTTTTCTTTTATATATTTTACTAGCAATTTGAATTGCCTACCTATTTGGGGGCACCTGACATCTGGGGCAAGAAAAACTGACGAAAATGGCATCGGCTGCATCTTATATACCCCTGCCGCACTGACGTCAGGGAAGAGGCGACAGCAACTGACACCGGACCAAGACTTTGGAACTCAGGCCGACTGGGGAACCGCCTGATGGCAGGATAACCCAAGTGTAATGACTGCAGCAGTGTTTACACTCGAACATCTACATTTATGGTAGGTACAAAACTGTACTTTTTATTTTTAGCCAAGCTATCCATCTTTATATATTCTTTCCTGAACCTAAAAATAAGGGAGAAAGAATACTTCATACCTTGGATGTCCACAAACAACTTGGATTTACTGTCTTGACAGAAAAAAATCTTTCATAACTTCTGATCACTTGTTCACTTCTTGTGAAGGTAAGAAGGGACAGCTTGTGTCAACACAGACCATTTCCAAGTGGTTGTCTTTGGCTGTTTCCTTTTGATCTGATGATGTCATTTGCATTTGTTCCTCAACAAATGGGTCTTGGATCTGACTCTGCCACTTTTCCACTAGATTCTAGGGTCTGACTCTCCAGCTCCTCCCTTTACCCATAATGCCCCTGACCACTATACCACCTCAGATCTTATTTGCCGCGCTAACAGTTCTGTCTGGATTATGTTCTCTGGAGCTTATGCCGTGTTTTTTTTTTCTAAGAATAGTGAGTAAAACTTAAAAGTAACTAATTTTCCTTACGTATTACTTTATATAGCTTTGTGTTTTTACCCGCTGTGCTAGTTATATTTTTCCAAACTTTTCTTACCCTACTTTGGTATTCTGTTGTACCATCGCTGGTATCTCTGTACTTCTCTTTACCTTTTTCCATAAGGTAATCTTTTTTACCATTGTTGGTATAAGTACCTTTGAATCTCTTTCTTTCTGGTTTTTGCTGTGTGTCAAGTTTATAGCAATGGCTGAAAAGCCTACTGAATTTAAAAAGTGCACTTCCTGTGGGCACAAAATACCCAACTCTGATGCCCCAGGGAGTGTGTTTATTGTTTGGGCCCTTCTCATTTAGATGCTTCTTGAACAGTTTGTGCCAGCTTTAACACCAGAGCTATCAGTGATCGATGAAGTTGGTGCTTAAGGGCCTTATCCTTGCTTCTGCTCCTTCTGCTGTTTCTACTTCAGGGACTCAAACCTCCTCACAGAAATCGCATATCTGCGGAGTCCAGGGAGCATAGAAATTGGTCTCCTGTAAGGTCTCCCAAGTCTGCTCCAGCATCGGAACCTCCAGCTAAAATCTTCAAGCAGTCAAATCCAAAGTCCACAGGTCCTATGCCTTCAATATCAACATCTCCTCTGCTCCAAAGCCCTCATTTGTCTCAGGAGCCAGTGTTTCCAAGACTGAGGTCTCCTTTCCTACAAGAGACACCAAGAAAGGCTTCTCGACCTTCTTATACTTCCTCTTCAATCAGACCCGCCCCGAAGTCTTTCCAAAGCAGAGGTGGATAGGATGATGAGAAAATTTCTGAGAAGACAGATTCAGATGGGGGTCTTACAGCCTTAGTCTTTCATCAGATCCATGAGACTTAAACCTCCCTCACATACCATCATTTTTCCTTCTCCAATCCAACCTTCTGTTTCACAGGTCTTGGATGGGAAATCTCCAAGAGTTGAACCATCAGATCCGAAGATAACCTTTGTCTTCGACTCAGACTACTTCCCTCATCCATTCAGCTGTAACTCCCCTTGAGCAGGACGTGTCTCGGAGTCGAAGAATCTGTGTCGGATCCGAGGGAATGACCTCGACCCCGAAGTTTTAGCAGTCACTTCCCCTCAGAGTCTTGGTGCTGGACAGCTCGGCTCAAACTCCTCCCTTGGATCAGGGGAGGCCCCGGTTTGCCTGATCTGAGAACTTCAGCTCTAACCAAGTTGATCTCTGCTTCTCCAGGTCCCTTGACCATCGAGGTAGTGGAGAGGATTTTCTCCCACCCGACTCTTACCTCTTTAGATCTGATCCTTGTCCCCCCTTCAGATCCTATTTGAGTCTGTTCATCGTACTCCGCAGGGACAGCCAGGCTGTAAGAGCTTCCAGAAAGTTCCAGTTAGGGAACTTCCCGCTTCTTCCAATACTTCTCCAGAATACCCCACTAAATAGGTCCCTTGGAGGAGGTTGTGCAAAAGGAGGCAGTTCGATTCCCCTTGGGAATCTTTGACCAAAGACACCAATTTTGATGAAGGGGAAGAGTCCCCAAGATCTCCACTAAAAGATGTCTCCTTCAGAGATATTCTAGAAATCCTGTGCCAGAAAGGTGGTTGGTCCTCTGAAACCCCTTCGCAGGAGGAATTGGTATTCCTAGAAGCCTTCGGGTCTGGCCCATGTACATATTGGGTTACCTCCCTCGTGGATGAGCCTAGAGATCTTGTCTCCTGCCAGGCAGGGAAGGAACCAGATACCATAGAACTGATTCCATGGCATTTAAATAAGATTCTTGGAGCACCTAAAGATTGACCGTTTTGGAGTAAGAGAATCCCCATGAATGCCATGATTGTTGCAGCAGCCACCAAGAACGAGTGGGCTGAATAAAGTTCTTCTGTCCATCCCCCTAATACAGAATCTAGGGCATCGGACAGGTATGTGAAACAAGTTTATGTCTCAGCGACCTTTTCCTTACTGTTGCTAAATTATCTGGTACACTTCACTAGGTTACGGAGGGACTTAACCAAGGAACTATAACTCTACTCCTAGGTCCATGTCAGCAGAGGAAGAGACATTTTTTTCCTATCAATTGACCACCCTAAAATCCATCTCAAATGCATCCAAGAGGCTAATTTCTCATGTGCCGCAGGTTGAGACATATCCGTTAGTAGGAGACATGCCTGGATGCAATTGTGTGATTTTGCAGAGCCTTTCAAAGTGTCATTCATCAGTGCTGCCTTTGATGGATCCTGTCTGTTTAGTCCAACTGTTAACAAAACGCTTTCCCACAGTGAGCAGGATGGAAAGACCTTGTTTGCCATGGAAATCCATTTTTCTACCCACAGAGACCATTTTCTAGGAATCAGCACGGTAGTAAGAAGATATGGTTCCGAAAGTCTCAAGGACCTTTTCAGGACTTGCGCAAAAAATTTTTTCCAGAGGCAGAGAAATAATAACAGAAGATACTGCCCACACGGTAGAGGGGGTCCACAAAACCAGGGCTTCCCAGATTCCTTCTCGGATAGACCCTTTCAGGGCTTCTTTAGGATTGTCTGACTGTTCCTTTCTGGAGACAAGTCAGCAGGCACTTATATTTGCACCCAGAAGCCTGGACAGCCATCACAAAACATATGTGGTTGCAAAGAATAGTATCCAGAGGATATTTCATCCCCTTTTAACAAAATTTCTCTATGAAAAGAAAGCTGATTCTCGATGTTCCACCCAATCAGTGGGAGTTGACGGCTCTGGAGATTAAAAAGCGACAAGACAAAAGAATCACCCAAAAGGTCCCACTAGACCAAAGAAGATCCGGATTCTGCTCAAGGTTCTTTTTGGTGCCAAAGAAGACCAGGGACCCGAGACCTATCCTGTACCTCCGTTCTCTCAACCAGTTGTCTGCCTTTGTTACAGAAGGACGGCTGAATGTGCTCACTAGATCTTCAGGAGACATACTATTACATCAAAATGAGCAGTTGCTGTCAAAGATACCTATGCGTCCAGCTGAGAGCTGGTCATTATCAGTTCAGAGCCCTGCCCTTCAGTGTCACCACAGCTCCTAGGGTGTTCACCAAATGTATGGCAGTGGTAGCAGCTCATCTAAGACTGCATGGATTCAGAGTGTTTCCTTATCTAGATGACTGGTTCCTCACTGCACCAACCAGACATCTCCTAGTAAAAGCCAGGGATTACCTACTCCAGTTATCTCATTCCCTGGGAATCACAGTCCCTGGGAATCACAGTCAGTCTTTCAAAGTCCCGCCTTCAACCATTTCACGTCTTGGATTTTATAGGGCTCTTTTAGATACAGTCAGTCATCTCGCTCTCCTACCACAGAACAGAATTTTTTCCTTTAGATTGCATGCCAGACAGGTGTTCTTTCTCACCCCTCTCCTCCAACAAAAATGGTTCTCAAAGCTCTGGGATTGATGGCTGCAGTGATTACCTCGTTACCTACTGCTCATCTTCACGTGTGTGTCCTCCAATGGACTCTTGCTGTTCAATGGTCCACTCTTTCACAGCCCCTGCAACATTTATAAAACTATGTCGAGTCTGCAAGGACTCCCTACTGTGGTGGATTCACTTCAAGGTTTGTCAAGGATATCCCTTTATCCTTCCTCCCCCAAATGCCACATTGACCACAGATGCCTCCCAGTCGGGGTGGGGATGGGGCATTTCTTGGGATGGACTATTCAAGGCACATGATCCCCAGAAGAGACCAAATTGCACATAAATGTCTTAGAGATGAGAGCAGTCCTTTTGTCATTGCAAGCCTTTCAGAAATCTCTTCCTCTAGGGACAATTTGCTATCCAAACAGACAACATTTCAGCAGTTTGGTATATCAGCAAACAAGGGGAAACCAGATCTTACCCCCTTTGCTGAGAAGCAGTGAAGGTCTAGCCATGGGCAGTCTCCTCCAACCACTTTCTTGTAGCAATGCATATAGCAGGGAAATCCATTAATGTGAAATTGTTCAATCTCGCCGTTTGTTCTTACACACGGGTTCGGAGCCGATCCTCGGCTCCGAGTCGGCCGCATCACTAGCTCCGCATCTTCGAGAAAGCTCGAGGCACAGTAATATCCCATGATCCTCAGGTGCTAACCCTCAGATCTAGTTTGCCGCTAGCAGCAGATCGCATTGAGAGGCTCGGGCCAGTATATTTTTTTCTACTTTCTTGATATATATTTCTCTTTTCTACAGATTTATAGTCATATCTTAGTGTTTAAATAAGTAATATAGTATAGGGTGTTATTTGTGAGTATTTAGACTAGATTAGTTAGTTTAAATTTTCTCTAGTTAAGGCCTACGGGTTTTTTCTGTCAGGACTGACAGTATTTTAAAAAATTTTTTGCCTTGACTTTCTCTTTTTTACTATATATATATATATATATATATATATATATATATATATATTTCATAGTGTGCTGTGTGTTTTGGATTTTTATATATATATTAAGTTAGATTTAAATTGTTGATTATTATTCCAAACTTTTAAAATTATTACACTTAGTATTATATAGCATTTTTTCTTAAGTGTGCTGTGTTTTTTGGATTTTTTTTTCAAAATGTCAGAGAAAGCCAAATCTGGCTTTAAAAGGTGTCAGTGCGGACAGAAGATGTCCATTACTGACAACCACTCATCCTGCGTCTACTGTCTTGGCCCTCTCCACTTGCAGGAAGACTGTTCCATTTGTCATTCCTTTAGTGGGAGGGTCATGCTGGAAAGACGCAGGAAGTTGGTTGACAGAGGGTTGCTTAAACCCGATTTTCAAGAGGCCCTGGACAAGGCTGAACAGGTATCCAAGTCTTCGAAGGGGTCAAAGTCTTCAAGAGTGTCGGAGCCCAAGTCATCGGCTCCAAGCACCTCTTTTCAGATTCGGGCGCCGGCTCCTATGACCTCGGTGCCAGGTGTTGAGCGTTTGTCTCTGACCGAGGCTCAGGTCTTGGAGCCGGTGTCGGAGGTACCACCGTCTGCTATCCTTCGCTTGGTGACTGCTTCGATCCGTTCTTCTAGGCGCCTTTCCGACTCCGATGTGGACCGAGTGGTACAGAAGCTTATGGAGAACTCAGCTTTGTCCAAATTAATCGAGGTTTCGTCCCAGCTGGTTTCGAAACTCGAGACTATTCCTGTTCCCTCAACACTTCCTCCTCCGAGACCTGTCGAGTCATCGGAGCTAGGAATCGAAGAACCAATGATTGTAGAGCCCTCTGTGCTGAAGCCTCCAGTAGTGCTATCGGCTCCGTTGACCTCGACTCCTTCGGAACCAGCCGGAGAGTCTCGGAGCCGAAGATCTTTCCTAGGTTCCGGGGGGATAGTCGAACCGAGATACCGGTTCCGACTCTTCCCCTCGGTGCCTCAGCTCAGATCAGTTCGGATCCGTCCTCGGTTTCGGAGCCCGTGGTTTAGATTCCGGAGAAATGACCTCCTCCTTCTGATCGGGTCGGATCTTCGGATCGGGGGACAGGTGCCTTTGACATCATGAGGAAGGTCTTGTCTGATCAGACGCATACTTCATCAGTATCTTCATCTCCTTCCCCAAAAGGTCCGCATTCTGCTTCTGTGCCTTCGGCTCCTACCAAGCGTCAAGACCCAATGCCTCAGAAGTCCCCACAGGGCGACTCTGGTTCCTCAGATGCATCCCCAGAAGCTCCTGCTGAGGATGTTCCGAGGTAACGATTGTGCAAGAGGATGCACATAGATTCCCCCCAGGAATCTCTCACATCTGACACCGATTTAGATGAAACAGAAGGGTCCCCCCCTGAGGATGTCTCGTTTGCAGACATTTTGGAAATCCTGAAACAAAGGGGGGACTGGCAAACCCTTACCCCTTCTGTGGATGAATCGGTCTTGCTGAAGGCATTTGGGACTCAACCTTCTACCTCCTGGGTGACTCTGCCATTTGACGATCTCATGGATCTAATAGCCCGGAGGGCTTGGGAAACGCCTGATACAGTGGAACCAGTCCCTCGTAAGCCAAATAAATACATGACGGCCCCCCAGGACAAATCTTATCTTACAAAAGGGGTTCCCATGGATACTATGGTGGTGGGGGCGGCCACTAAGAAAGAGATGTCTGAATCATCTTCCTCTGTCCATCCTCCTAATAAGGATTCTAGGACGATGGACAGATATGGGAAGCGCATATTTAGTTTGGTGACTTTTTCCATCCAATCGCTCAACTACCTTACGCATTTCACTCGTTTACAGAGAGATCTCATTAAGGAACTGGGAGATACTCTCCAGGGAAACACAGATGCTGCTGTTGCCAAGAAAGTGACAGCGCAACTTAACACCCTAAACTCCATAGTGAACTCGTCCATGAGACTGATTTCATACGCAGCCGAAGGGTCGAGTAGAGCGGCAGCTTCAGCGATCGCCCTGAGAAGGCAATCCTGGTTGCGCTTATGCTCCTTTGCGGAAGCCTTTAAGTCTTCCTTTGCCAACGCCCCCTTTGATAGTGCCTCCTTGTTTGGGCCCAAAGTAAAGGAGACTCTCACGAGGTGTGAACAAGAAGGGAAGGCCCTGTCTGCCGTAGGGGTCTGTTTTTCCGTCCCATCTAGACCCTACCCTAAAGGGCAACGAGGAGGAAAAATGTGGTTCCGAAAGACTCTGGGATCTTTTCAGCACACCCAAAATGATGCCCTCTCCAGAGGCAGAGGGGGTCTGCAAAATCAGGGCGACAGAGAGACTTTCTCTAGAAAACCCTTCCAGCACTCCTGAGTGCAGGCCCGACTGTCCTACTCTGGAGGCAGTCGGGGGTCGCTTGGCTTTATACCCAGAGGCCTGGCTAAATCTTACATCAGATTCCTGGGTAAAAAGCATAGTTACCAGAGGCTACAACATTCCCTTCATCAAAATGCCACCCAACTCCAAAAAGCTCCCAGACGTTCCACCCAGTCTGCGAGACCAGGCAACCGTAGAGATAGAAAGGTTGCTCGAAAACAGAGTCATCAACCAGTCCCGGCGGACCAAAAAGGATCCGGAACTTACTCAAAGTTCTTTTTAGTTCCAAAGAAAACAGGGGACTGGAGGCCAATTTTAGACCTCAGCGAACTAAATACCTTTGTGAAAAAGGAAAAGTTCCGGATGGTCATGCTACAGTCAATCCTTCCCTTTCTGCAGAAGGGCGACTGGATGTGCTCTATAGATCTCAAAGACGCGTACTACCATATCAAGATGGCCAGGGCGTCCAGAGATCACCTGCGCTTCCGGCTGGGAGCCAGTCATTTCCAGTTTCGCACTCTGCCCTTTGGTCTCACCTCAGCCCCCAGGGTGTTCACCAAATGCATGGCAGTAGTAGTGTCTCACTTGAGACCAAGGGGATTCCGGGTGTTTCCTTATCTAGATGACTGGCTCCTATCCGCCACCACCGAGTATCGTCTTCTACAAGCCAGGGATTACACCATCATTCTCTGCTCTTCGCTAGGCATAACGATGAATTTTGGAAAATCTGTCTTATCGCCGTCACAGCGTATCTTATTTATAGGAGCACAGCTAGACACCTCCCTGGCTCAAGCTACTCTCCCCCCACCAAGAGTGTCAGACCTCAGACATCAAATTTCGGTCCTTCTACACAGCAAGAGAGTCCCTGCATGACAAATATTAAGAGTACTAGGCTTGATGGCAGCCTCCCTTATTGTAGTTCCCTTAGGCAGGATGCATATGAGGATTCTTCAATGGATGCTATTCGCCCAGTGGTCGTATCGACAGCTTCCACTGTCTCACGAAATCTTGATCACAAATTTTTGCAAGAAGGATCTCTTGTGGTGGATACACAGTCAAGATCTAACGCTAGGACGACCGTTTGTATTACCCAGTCCGGTAGCAACTCTAACCACGGACGCTTCCCTGATAGGGTGGGGGGGATTCTTTCAGGGACAAACAGTCTAAGGTCAATGGTCCAACTTGGAGTACAATCTGCACATCAATGTTCTAGAGCTGAGGGCAGTGTTTCTAGCGTTGCAGCACTTTTACAAGTCCTTACCTCGGGGAACAGTGACAATTCAGACAGACAACATGTCAGTGGTCTGGTACATAAACAAGCAAGGGGGAACCAGATCTTACCCGTTATGCAGAGAGGCCCTCAGAATTTGGCAATGGGCAAAGTCCACTGGATGCTTTCTGGTAGCAGTGCACATCCCGGGGACTTCCAACGTAATCGCGGACAGGTTGAGCAGAGCCATCCTGTTCCCTCACGAGTGGTCCCTCAAACCTCAAGTGGCGGAAGAGATCTTCCGCAGATGGGGCCAGCCTTGCTGAGACCTGTTTGCATCCCCATTGAATGCCAAATGCAGAAGCTACTTTGCCCTGTTACCCCCTCCTGGGGGTGTCCCCAGGGACACACTGGTACACGATTGGCCCCCGGGTCTCCTTTACGCTTTTCCTCCTGTTCCACTAATTCCCAGGTTTTTGCAGAAAGCCAAATGTCTGGACAGGACCATAATACTGATAGCCCCATTCTGGCCTCGACAAATCTGGTTTCCCTTCCTTCAATCTCATCAAGTGGAGGAACCATGGATGCTGGACCCGGAGCCAGACCTGTTGACACATTCGTCGGGAGTTCCTCACACCTTCCTCAAGTCCCTCAAACTGACAGCTTGGCTGCTCCGCTTCCCATCTTAGCCAGGTAAGAGTTACTATCCCCTGCAGTACAACAAATTATTGTATCTTCTCATAAACCATCTACAAGGAAATTGTACAACAGCAAATGGAACTGTTTTGCGCACTGGGTCTCCAAACAAGGTATAGATCCATTCGGGGCTCCAGTACACAAGATACTAGATTTTCTTACCACACTTTTTCAAGAAGGACCATTAACATCCACTATAAGGGTTCAACTGGCGGCTATATCCAATTTTCATATTGGCCGTGAAGATGGTTCTTTTATGTCCCACAGGCTTTGTAAAGCCTTCATGAAAGGTACCTTTCACCTGCGTCCCCCCTTTCGTAATCCAATAGCTCCTTGGAATCTTAATCTCATGCTGTCACAACTCATGTTGCCCCCATTTGAACCAGCAGCCACAACTCCGTTAAAATTTCTTTCGTGGAAAACACTTTTTCTGGTTGCCATCACTTCCGCCAGGAGAGTTTCAGAGTTGCAGGCTCTATCTATCCGACCCCCGTACATGATTTTTCATCCAGATAAAGTAACCTTGCGCACCAATCCGTCCTTCCTTCCAAAGGTTTGTTCGATTCAAAACATCAATCAGTCTATCGAACTACCTACCTTCTTTAAAAAACATTTCAATAAGTTAGAATACACATTGCACAAATTGGACGTTCACAGGCAACTGAGATTTTACTTACATAGGACAAAAGAGTATAGAAAGTCAGACCAACTATTTGTCTCATATGCTGACCAAAGGAAAGGACAGGCAGTAACGAAAGTTACCTTATCCAAATGGCTCTCAGATTGCATAAATTTTGTATATGCTGAATCGAAACAGCAACTCCCTTTCAAACCCAGAGCTCATTCTACAAGGGCGATCGCTACCTCTTCAGCCCATACCGCTCGTTTGCCTTTAGATACCACTTGTGCAGTGGCAACTTGGGCAAAACCACATACTTTTATCGCCCACTATAAACTAGACAAAAGCTCCAGGGACAGGGCGACGTTTGGTTCCACTGTACTCAGGAATGGTCTCCCTTGAGCCACCCATGAAAAAGGAGCTAGGGACGCTACCCGTGTGTAAGAACAAACGGCGAGATTGAACAATTTCACATTAAGAAGTTATGTTCTTACCATAATGTTCCATGTGAATTGTTCATCTCGCCTTTGTTCTTAAATTCCCCCCCTCCATCCCCCGTCCTGCGGTCTGGGAGAACGGTTTCAACTGAATTCCTTTTCAGCCTTTTCTAGATATTGTTAGCATATTATTGTACATTAGTAATGGCATCTTTTCTCCTCTATTTGAGAGTAGGGTTCCAGACACTGTGTAGTATTTGTTTATAAGTGTTCAAGACACAGTTCTAAAGGGATTCTTCTGGTATAGCAAACTAGATCTGAGGGTTAGCACCTGAGGATCATGGATATTACTGTGCCTCGAGCTTTCTCAAAGATGCGGAGCTAGTGATGCAGCCGACTCGGAGCCGAGGATCGGCTCCGAACCCGTGTGTAAGAACAAAGGCGAGATGAACAATTCACATGGAACGTTATGGTAAGAACATAACTTCTTATTCTCGCAGACGAGCACAGCAGGACTATCCTGATGCCTCAGATGATCTCTTAATCAGTGGCAGATATAATCTTCCTCAAATGGGGTCAACCATGGTGCAGTCTATTTGCCACTCCCCTCAGCAACAAATGCAGCAAGCTCTTTGTCCTAATTCCCCCTCAGGGACGGTCGCCAAGAGATGCTGTAGTCCACATTTGGCCCTCCAATCTTCTGTATGCTTATTCTCCCCTACCTCTAATCCCCAAATTCCTTCAAAAGGCACTCTGGTTGAAGAGCAAAGTAATCCTCATTGCCCCTTTCTGGCTTCAGGAAATGTGGTTCCCTTTCCCGTGGTCTGACCTATTATGTCTACCTTTGACACTGGACCTCAGTCCAGACCTTCTTTCATACCCATCAGGGTTGATTCCCACGTTATAAAGGCATGCATCTGGAGAGTTTCTCCCTGGGTCTACGCTGAAAATTGACTTTGTTCCAAGTCAGATTTTCCCAGTTAACAAATGTTAAATAAATAACTAAATAAATAAAAATTCATCCAGACATTGCAGGTCTCAGACTGCCCACATGGGTTCTCCAATTCCGATGATGGCTAAACATTCCGGGCTTTCCTCTTTTGTTCGCCAAATTTTATCCTCATCTCAGAAACCCTCTTCAAGAAAGATTTATAAGAGTAAATGGAAGAGATTTCTTTTTGGGCAAAGCAGAGCGAATTGGATCCTTTCACCTCTCCAACCCCGCTGTTTTAGATTTTCTTGCTTCAGTTTTTCAAAGTGGTGCTAGTTTCTCCACAATCAAAGTTCAGCTGGCAGCCATCTCCAACCATCACGTCTGAGGTAATGCTTCCCTTTTAGCCTCATCCAAATTATGTAAAGCATTCCTCAAAGGTACCTTTTTACTGAGACAGCTGATAAAAGATCCCACTCCACCTCAGGATCTTACTGTTGTGTTGCAGAGGTTGATGCATTTCCCTTAAGAATGAAAATGGACAACACAGATGCATAGTTGTGGCGAGTACATAACTTTTACTTATTCCCACCACAAAACTCTTCCAGTCAAGGTCAGGGCTTACTCTACCAGTGCCTTATCTTCATCTGTGGCTTTTTGGAAAGGGTAAAAGCAGCATCTAGGTCCTCTCTACATACTTTTACACAACACTACAAGCTATATTCTTTTTCCAGACCTTGGTCAGGCTTTACTAGGACCATTCTCCAGGGTCTCCCCCTTCCCTTTCCACCTAGATGTTCACAGCTGTAGTAGACTACTTATAACGTTTAGGCTACTTTAGCAGTGATTAATATGATCAACATAGTACAGTTGTATAAGAAAACTACTTATAATGGTAGATGTTCAGGTGATCTCTGCTGTAGTAGTCCTCCCTCCATCCTTCTTGTTTTTTTTTTGCCTGGGTGGGGACATCTGTTTTTGTTTTTCCTATCAGTTGCCCCTCAGAGCTTCCCTCTTAGTTGGCATGCAAGCTGTGAAAGGCTTTGTGCCCATACTTGTCTTTTAGTCAGCTCAGCTTGAACTGCTTAATGGTTTGGGTGCGTGGAAGGTACCCTCAATCTGTGGTAGCTGGCCAGCTTGTTATATCCTTAGTCGAGTATAACCCCCTTGTAGCTTAGATAATTGCAGCACTGATCATTCAAACTGCAGCACTGATCATTCAAACTTCTGCTGGTATGTTGATGGTAGTTTATATGGACACCAGAGGTGAGGAGGCAGAGTCTCTCTGCAGAAACACTTTTAATGTGTCTTTTACTGTACACGTGTTATCAGCTGGTAGCTGTGGTATTGATAAGTTTGGTGTGGGAGATGCCAAGTAGACCCCATTTCTGACTTTTCTGTAATAACCTTGCTTGAAGACATGCATGCCTTGTGGCATCATGTTTCTGGCTCTGGGAGTGAGCACAGCCCCTTGGCACTCATTTTTTTTTTTTTTTAATATAACTTCGTTGCTTGCCTACTATTGAGCTTCTCCCTGTCATTGTTGAGACCGTTTATTCCCCTTTACTTGGTATCTCCAGTAACTACCCGAGAAACACTGAAATGACTATCGTCCAGGCAGCCATGGAGGTGGTTTGTGCTATTTGGTCTACCTCTAGCACCCTAGAAATGAAGATGATCTTCATCTCACATTGCTGCAGTCCTTACACTTGGGTAGTCCGCTGTCCTCGGTCGGCCCGAATATCAAAGTATAAGGCTGACGTCGGTCAAGGCGCATTTGACTGACATCAGGACGTCAGGGTACAAATGCGCATGACCGACGTCATATCCTCAGTCTTTTTTGCCGCATGGTCCGATGCAGAAGCAGCGTTGCAAGTGCCGTTCGGCGTTCTGAATTTTTTTGAATTCGGAGTTTCAGACCGAGTCAAAGTTGGCTAAGTACCCCGTTGGGGAATATTTTAGTTTTTTCTTGCCTCAGTGGTTTACCGGATGTCAGAAAAAGTGAATAACTGTATTTCTTGTGGGAAACAGATACCGCATAGAGATTATCATACTTTGTGTATTCCTTGTTTAGGGCCTGAGCACAACGTTGTTGGGTGTCGCTCTTGTGCTAGATTTAACAAGCGCACTATAAAGAGAAGGTTAGATTGTGCCAGGTTAGTCTTCGGGAAGCGGTGCAATTATAAAATGCCGTCGGATGCTCCGACGCCCGCTTCTTTGAAGAAGCGCAAGGACAAAGCAGCTAAGCCTAGGCTAGAAGAACCGTCCGTACCGGACGCCGGTTCTTTAGAGGTCTCGGTGGAGCCGGTGGTTCTGCCAGAGGTTTCTTTGGAGTCCCAGGGAGAGACTTTGTTATTGCAAGATGTGGCCTCTCAGGAGGCAGGCCAGGCTGAAGGGGCTTCTCAGGTTACTGTACTCCCCTCCCTTCCTAGGGTGGTTAGGCCTTCTCCTTCTGTTTCCAAGGCTTCTCCCAGGGGCAGGCCAGGTTTAGCTTCAGTTGGTGTCACCCCTAGTTCTTCAGGGACTGTGCCCAAGAAGCATATGCTTAAAATGGCTGAAGATTTGATTACTTTGATTAGAGGTTCTATGCCCCCTCCTGATAAGAGACCCAGGGTGGAACCTGAGCTTGGGAGTTTTGAGCAGGCTTCGGATGTTTCAGAGTCTTCGGCTGAAGACTTGCAGGAGTATTCTCCTTATTCTGATTCTGATGTGGATGATTCTACTCCTTCTGCTTCTCCTCCTGAGGATTTTTCTTTTCAGAGACCCTTCATTCCATGAGGGAGCATTTTAAGTGGGAAGGTCAGGACTTCTCTGATTCCAGGAAAAGGCTTAGGGAATTTTTGTTTTACCCCAGCATAGGCCTTTGGCTATACCTCCTGTTCTGGATGTGGTGGAAGATGTTTTGCAGAGGCTTCTCTTAATCCTGATTCTTTGCCTCCTGCTCCTGTTAAACCGGATAGGTATTACAGGGTGCCTGAAGCTCATAAGTATCTTTTTAAGAGTCCTAGGGCGGACCCAGAAACTGTTAGTCAGGGGCCTAAAGGTGTTAAGGCTTCTGTTGTTAAAAATCCGGTTCCTCCAGATAAAGAGGCCAGGGCTTTGGATAGATGGGGTAAGAAAGTTTATACTTCTTCCACTCTAGCTATGAGGGCTTTGAATTGCCAGTTTCACATGTTGAAATACCAAAACTATCTCCTTTCACAATTGAAGTCTAAGGTAGATGCTCTGGTGGAAGGTATTGAGTGTAAAGAGTTACAAGATTTAGTACATGTTTCTGAACAGGTGGGTAAGCATTCTTTGCAATGTGGTTTTGATGCTGTACAGGCCTCGTCTAGGGTGGCTGCCACTGGGTCAGTTCTTCGCAGGCACGCCTGGCTGAGGGATCAGAATTTATCTGACCATGTTAAGACAAGGATTTTGGATGCTCCTTTACAATCTGATGTGTTGTTTGGTACTCCTGTTGAGTCAGTCTTAAAGAAAATGGAAGACAAGGCTAAGTCTATGCAGACTGTTAAAGATTTTTTGCAGGTTCAGCCTCCGAAGTTTAGTAGAAATTGGCCTACCAAGGGGTGGACGTATCCTTCTTATGATTCCCAGTCTAGGGTCAGGTCTAGACGTGGTAGGGGCAGAGCTCAGGGCTCTTTCAGGCCTAGAACAGGGAGTTCACCTGCACAGTCTTCGGGTGAGGGCAGGGATCAGTCCTTTCGTAAACAGACCCAATGACCTACCTTTTCAGCTGCCAGAGCCTGCTCGTCTGGCAGCACCTTTGGGAGGAAGGTTGGCACTTTTCAAGGAAAATTGGAGTTTAATTACCCAGAACAGATGGGTATTGGACATCATACACCACGGTTACAGGTTTTATTTCCATACCTTGCCTCCTTTCAAAGGCATGCCAGATGTTCCTCCTCAGCAAAGAATAGAGGCTCACAAACAAATTTCTCTGTTGCTTCAAATAGGGGCCATACAGCCAGTCCCTATGCTAGAAGTGGGCCTAGGATTTTATTCTCGCCTGTTCCTAGTACCAAAGAAAGGGAACACGTGGAGACCAATTTTGGATTTATCTACCCTCAACACTTATCTGGACATTCCCAAGTTCAAAATGTTGACGTTACAACAGCTTTTACCTCTGCTGGGCAAAGATCATTGGATGGTAACTTTGGATCTCAAGGAGGCTTACCTTCATGTTCCTATCAGACTGAGTTGCAGGAAGTATCTGCGTTTTGGCTGGGACTTCTCATTATCAGTTCTCTGCATTGCCCTTTGGCTTATCTACTGCCCAGAGTATTCACGAAAGTTCTGGCTCCAGTGATAGCTTTCCTCAGGTTAAAAGGAATACAGATCTATCCTTATTTGGACGATTGCCTGATTCTGGCTCAAGGAAGGACGAGCTTCTTCATCATTTGGAATATGTGATAGCAGTGCTAAGATGCCTGGGGTATTCTGTGAGCGAAATAAAGTCCAGTCTAGTACCCTCTCAGGACATGTGCTTTCTGGGTGTAAGACTGAATACAGCATCCCAGGTGGCCTTTTTGACCCCGGACAAACAAAAGAATCTTTCCCTTTATTTTCATCAATTGTCTCATCAGTCCAGGCTGACTGCAAGGACTGTCCTTCAAGCCTTGGGGTTCATGGCATCTTGTATTCTGGTGCTTCCCAATGCCAAACTGCATATGAGGAAGTTACAATGGTATCTCAAAAATGTATGGACACAGCACTGCCAGGATCTGGACACTGTCATTCAAATAATACCTTGTATTCAAAAGGAATTGTTGTGGTGGGCTCAGGAATGTCACCTAAACAAGGGACTCTCTGTGACCCGGCCAGAGGAGAGTCAGATTCTAACGACAGATGCCTCAGACAAAGCTTGGGGAGCTCATCTGAATGGAAAGTGGATACAAGACAAGTGGCCTGCCAGACTCCAACATCTACATATCAACTTGAAGGAGATATTAGCAGTCCAGTTTGCATTAATAGCTTTCAAGGATTTACTTCTTCCAGGGCAGGTGTTGATTCTAACAGACAACACAACTGTCATGTGGTACATCAACAAGCAACGGGGAACACATTCTTATCCTCTATGCAGGCAAGCAATGATTTTGTGGGAGACTGCTCTCAGTTTACAACTAAATCTTCAGGCAAGGTTTCTGCCGGGAGCACAGAACTCCTTAGCAGATGTGTTAAGCAGACAAATCATGGATCCCCACGAGTGGAAATTGGATCCTCATGTATTTCAGAAATTGACAGTGTCATGGGGAACTCCAGACATAGATCTGTTCGCTTCTCCACTAAACCACCAGCTGCCAAAGTTTTGCACGAAAAGGTTTCATCCCACAGCTTGGAAAGTGGATGCTCTTTCTTTCAATTGGAGCAATCTTCATGTGTACGCCTTTCCACCTCTGCCTCTCCTCCCAAAGGTACTACTCAAGGCCAGACAGGACAAACCAAGGATGATTTTGATAGCTCCAGATTGGCCTCGACAGCATTGGTACCCATTACTGAGAAGCCTGGTACGGAGCCTCCATGGCCTTTGCCTTGATTCCACACCTGTTGTCTCAGGAGGACAGTCATTTGCTCAATGTCAAGCTTCACTCTCTTCACCTAACAGCCTGGCATATTCTGTTTTGAACCATAGTGGGTCTCACCTTCCACAGCAAGTTTTGAATGTTATTTTGGAAGCTAGAAGGCCTAGTACAAGGAAAGTGTACGCAGATAAATGGAAGAGATTTTTATTTTGGAGTGCAGCAAAGGATTTTGATGTTTCTGAGCCTAATTTAAGTGTGGCTCTTCAATATCTTACTGAGTTACTGGACAAAGGTTTGTCCTTCTCTTCTATTAAGGTTCATGCTGCAGCAATTTCGGCTCACTATGATTGTGACCCACCATTGTTTTCTCATCCTTTGTTTAAGCAATTTCTTAGAGGGGCAAAGAATATAAGACCCCCACGTAGAGCTCCTACTCCTGCTTGGGATCTCAATTTTGTGTTGGAGAAACTCACTCTACAACCTTTTGAGCCTGCAGCTACTACCGAGTTGAAATATTTATCATGGAAGACTGCTTTTTTGTTGGCCATTACCTCTGCAAGAAGGGTTTCTGAGTTGCAGGCCCTTATGGCGGTTGAGCCTTTCTTAATTTTCCATAAGGATAGGGTATCTTTACGTACTAATCCTTCCTTTATGCCTAAAGTGGTTTCTAGTGTGGCTTTAAACCAAACTATTCATTTGCCTACTTTTTATGCAAATCCCCAAAATAAAGGGGAAAAGATTTTGCACACTTTAGATGTACACAGGCAGTTGCGATATTATTTGGACAGAACTAAAGGGTTCAGGCAGTCTCAGCAGTTATTTGTTTCTTTTGCTTTGAGTTCTCAGGGCAAGCCTGTGTCAAAACAAACTATTTCTAAGTGGATTGGGTTTTGCATTGCTTTCTGTTATTCCCATCATGGCAAGGAGATTCCAGCTGGGATTAGGCCTCATTCCACTAGGGCTACTGCCACTTCAACAGCTTTTGAGGGGTGGCAACTAAAGATATTTTGGAGGCAGCTACTTGGAGTTCAGTGCATACTTTCTCTAGGCATTATCACCTTCCACTTTATTCTAAATCTAGGGCTGGTTTTGCCACTGCTATTTTGCAGGGCATTTTGGCAGCTCCTGCTTCCTTATAGTTTTGCCATCCTCCCTTACCTCTGCTTTGGGATTCTACCCAAGTGTAAGGACTGCAGCAATGTGAGATGAAGAACATAGTACAGTTTTGTACCTACCATAAATGTAGATGTTCGAAGATCCACATTGCTGCAGTCCAATTACCTCCCTCCTTCCCTCTGTAGTTAGAGGCGGTTGTGTGGGTTGGGTTGTCAATATGGTGTATATTGTATATATTGTACATATTTTTAGTGCTAGGGTGGTTGGTTGGCTGTTTGCTGTCTTTTGGTTTTGACCTTTCTTTTTAGGGTCTTCTGACATCTGGGGCAAGAAAAGACTGAGGATATGACGTCGGTCATGCGCATTTGTACCCTGACGTCCTGATGTCAGTCAAATGCGCCTTGACCGACGTCAGCCTTATACTTTGATATTCGGGCCGACCGAGGACAGCGGACTACCCAAGTGTAAGGACTGCAGCAATGTGGATCTTCGAACATCTACATTTATGGTAGGTACAAAACTGTACTTTTCTAGTAGACCCTAACCTTGCCTTTGGTGGCTCACACAAATACATTCAACACCACAGGGCCTAGTGTGCCCTCCCTGTGCTTGTGTAGGTTTTTACCCACATCCTTTTGGAGGACTACTGTCACTGACTTGGGATAGCTAAGCCCATGACCCTGATCCTGGACATTTTTGGTGTTAGGCATGTATGATGTTCACTGGCTGGCCAAAATCATTTGCCCACCTCCCCTAGGTTGGACAAATAGGCATCAGCTATTCACCCTCATCCTACACTCCTCTCCCCTTCCTGGCAGTTTTTTGCCAGAGCCACTAGCAGAAGTTGGGCCATATGGGCTGTAGTTATGTTTTTATCCATCTGAGCCCCAAAGGGTTGTCTCCTTGATTCTTATCTTGAGCCTGGTGTTTGTTGTGGAAAATTTCCTGCCCTCAGAAATTATGATGCTAAAACCCTTGGTGTTTTTTCTACACTTAACAGGCTATAGGACAAGTGCATTTCATTTAAAAATGTGAAGAGTAATGCACTCACAAAAAAAAGTCAGATCTTGCAACACTAGTGAACCTGTCATGTCTGTGAGTGATCTATTCATGTAGTCAAGGTGGAGCTTGTGGAAAAGGTGTCAAACACTGCATTCGAACCAGAAAGTGCAAAATCCTTTATTGATGAGCTATGGCTATATACACCCTTCCTTCTGTTACATCCATTGATTTTATGAAGCCCATTTCAGTTCACTTAGACTATAAAATTATGTGGAAGGCCAACTTTATAGTACAGTTATGTTCCCAGGCTTCTTCTCTTGCTAAAAATCAGTATCACCAAAGTATCTTCTTTACCAACTTTTTCTTGACTTTGACCCTTACTCTTCGTCACTGAAATCCCTTTGAGCTCCCTTGTTCCTTCAGTATCATTTGTCAAACCATCCATTAGAGTAGTTGTCAGTAACTCCTTTGGGCTTGGATTTTTCAGACCCCAAGCCTCAATGCCAGCAATGCTGCTGCATTAGACCATAACAATCTTGGTTCTTTCAGGATCAGTGCCTTGAATAACATTGGCAGCCGATCTCTTAGGGTCAGCTTTGGTCCCTTTTCCATCGGGTACAAATATTCCTTTCCCTGAGTCAGCCTTCCAGCAGTTGATCTTGTGGCCAGTGGCCACCATCAGCCTCAAGTTCATGATAATTTCCTTTGACTACGGCAGGGTAGCAGCAGTTCTTCTCTTTGGACCACCTTATGTCATGGATTGGGTCTCTTGCCAATGCTGACCCCAAAGATGTATGTCCCCCCACCCACTCACCCTTGTGTCATTGAGCATGTGTTGTCTCGGGTACCATTTAACTGCAGCCATTCCGTCATGCCAGGACAGAGTCGCTGGAATTGCTGAGGCAAGATAGCATTATTTTTGGAAAACAGGCTTCACGGTTCAAAGAACCCCCCCTCAAGAGTGGGGAGCAAGGCTAAGAGTGGAAGGATGCACTTAGACTCACCTGTGGACTCTCCCACCATGATTCTAGAGGATAACCAGGAGGCTCGACTCCCCTACCTTTCTTCCCCATGATCTCAAGTCTATGGTGTTCCTGGCGGCACAAGTGGAAGGTTAGATCACCCAGGAAAATGACCTTCCCTAGTCAGATCATGTCCTATGTAAAGCATTCCAGTCCCTCAAGTCGCGGTCTGGGGTGGTTCCACTGGCCAGCAAAATAAATAGTTTGCTTGGTTTCTGATGACATTATGGAAGAACATCAGCATTGTGTCTGCTTTACCAAAGGAAAAAAAAAATTCTCCAGCTGCACAAGGACAGATCTGATGTTATCCATGTCACTATTCCTCACTCTTGGGTCATAGGATCCGACATCAGATCCAAGCCAGCAACTTTGCAGACAGCTTCTAGGCTCGATCTCCACCCACTTCTAGGATCTCTTGCTGCCATCTAACCCCCCCAGATCTCGTTTACCTCGCTCAGCATCAGATGCAGATTCTTTGCCTCAAGTCTCCAGTGGGGATAATTAGCATAACTTTTCTCTTAATTTCTCTTCTTATTGTCTTTAGTCTTTACTGTTGGCTAGTTATTTCGTAGGTAGTGTTTAGTCCTCCCCTCCTGTTTTGTTTGTTTATTTATTTATTTTTGTCTGTTGAGTTGCTAGTAGTGTGGTTTGGCACCCTTTTTGTTTTGGAACCTTTGTACTCTTAGTGTTATAGTTTTTGGTATTTAGTGTTACTGACAGTTGCCCCAGTTTAATGACCTTTACTTTTCCTAACCTGGCTAATGATTTAGATCGTCCCTAAGGCTTTGGCGTTTTCTTCCCCCAGTATGTCAGACAACCCTGTTGGGTTTAAAAGGTGCTCTTCGTGCAGTCAGAAAATGCCTATGCCTGATTTGCATGACAAGTGCCTTTATTGTCTGGGTGCCAACCACCTGGAGGTTGAATGTGACGTTTGTGCTGTATTCAACCCCAGGGCCCTGGTTGAGCAATGGAATAAACTTTTGCTAACATTTAAGGTCCATGGGGGGGGTCCATTGGCCAAGTCCCCTGCCAAGCCAGGACACTCTGATCTTAAGAGGAAGGCCTGCTGTCTTCCCAGGTCGTCGTCTTCTTCAAAAAAAGGCCAGGCTGTCAGATCCCAGCTCCTCGGATCTGACCCCAGCCTTGGCTGTGTCGGATCCGATGTCCTCAGATCCCAGGTCCCTCAACTCCCCCAGGATCCAGGGCTTCCTTTCCAAGGCTGTCGGATCAGAGGTCGCGGGTAATCTACTCCCCGATCCAAGGCCTCCAGATCTGGCCAGATCCAGGCCATTTACGATTCCAGCTCCCTTGGATCCATATCATGTGGGCTCCAAATGTTTGGATTCTTATTTGTCTTTGGATCCCAGGCAGTCGGATCCAGGATAATTGTCTGATCCCACTATTATTATGGAGGACTCCCAGTCGGGTTATGGTTTGGGGCAGTCCGCTTCTGCTTCCAAACATAGGAGCCGATCTTCAGACAGGCAGGGCAGGTCCTTGGGGTCCAGACATCCATCCCCGTTCAGCCTTTAAGGCGTCTTTCACCAACACCCCCTTCAATGGTTCTACCCTCATTGGCCCTTCAGTCAAAGAAACACTCACCGACAGTGAGTAGGAAGGCAAGACTTTGTCAGCTGTGGGAATCAAATTCTCTGCCCCTCAGCGCTCCTCCTCTAAGATGCAGCGAGGGACAAGGAAATTGTGGTTTCACAAGTTGCAGTCTTCCTTTTAAGACACTCAGGATGAGCCCTCTTTTAGAGGTTGGGGGAGAGGGTTCAACAGCAGATGCCGCCACAGAGGTAGAGGGGGTCCACAAAATCAGGGCTCCAGGGAACCCTTCTCTGAGAAGCCTCCCACCCCCCCAAGTGCTCCTGAGGCCTTGCCCAATTGTCCTGTCCCTGAGGCAGTCAGGAGTCATTTTATCACTGCACCCTTTGGCCTGGGCAAATACCACAAAAGATCGCTGGATGCTAAACATTATTTCCAGGGGCTATTTTATTCCCGTTTTCTCAGTAACCCTCTACAATCAGGAAATTCCTCCCCAATGTGCCACCCATCAGAGGGAGGTAGCTCAGAAAGAAGTGGTCAGACTTCTTCAGAAGAGAGCCATCCAAGAGGCCCCCCAGAACAACAAGAATCCACAACTTACACTCTCTTCTTTTTGGTGCCAAAGAAGACGGGGGGGGGACCTACGTCCAATTCTGGACTTCAGCATGCTAAATCTTTCTGTCCAGAAGTCCAAATTCTGGATGGTCAATGTCCAATCCATAGTGCCTCTTTTGCACAAGGACAATTGGATGTGCTCTGTGGATCTCCAGGATGCATACTATCATATAAAAATAGACATGCTGTCCAGGAGACATCTCCACTTTCACATAGGGCCAATCATTACCAGTTCGGGAACCTGCCCTTTGGTCTCACCACAGCCCCCTGGGTGTTCACCAAGTGCATAGCAGTGGTTGCAGCTCACTTTAGACTGCAGGGATTCCAGGTGTCTCCTTACCTCGAAGATTGGCTCCTCACCGCTCTCACTAAGCATCGGCTGGCTGCAGCCACTCAGTACTTGCTTTGACTGTTCAACCAGTTAGGGATTACAGTGAATCTCCCCAAATTGAATCTGATTCCATCCCAGAATTTGGAATTCATCGGGATTCAGCTGGACACTGTTAGAGATTGCAGCACTCTCTCTCCAACTTGCACATCTAATCAGAACTCATGTCCAATGCCTTCTAGATATGACTCGTCCTCAGGTCCATCTTATTCTCAGGGCCTTAGGATCCATGATGGCAGCAATCTGTCTGGTGCCATTAGCCAGATTCTACATGAAAGTTCTGCAGTGGACTCTAGTGGTCTTCTCTTTCTCATCCGATGACAGCCTCAATCCGTCTCACTCTGGTGTACAGGTGTCATCTCCTTTGGTGGGCTCAGTCTCCCGACCTATTAGTAGGCAGACCATTCTCTCATCCTCCCCCCAGTGTCACCACGACCTCGGATGCTTCTCTGTTGGGGGGGGGGGCATTACCAGGGAAAAACAGTCCAAGGCACTTGGTCCTGTGCAGAGACCAAACTGCATATAAGCATACTGGAGATGAGAGCAGACCTCTCGCGTTGCAAGCTTCACTCTTATCTGCTTTATCGTGAGCCCATGTGGGTGTGGGAATCAGCGATGTCCTTGCAACACTTTCTCCTTGCAGCACACATTCATGGTGAGTCCAGAGTGTTGGCAGACAGACTCAGCAGGGCTATCCTGAGTCCTCACGAATGGTCCCCGAATCCTTCAGTGGCAAAAGAGATTTTCCTTTGCTGGGGTCAGCTGAGCTGCAATCTGTTCGCTTCCCCTCACAACCACAAATGCAGCTGATATTTTGCACCCATTCCCCCTCTTGGAGAATCCCGCAGGGATGCTCTTGTCCACAATTGGTCTCCAGAT
Source organism: Protopterus annectens (assembly GCF_019279795.1). Lineage (NCBI taxonomy): Eukaryota > Metazoa > Chordata > Ceratodontiformes > Protopteridae > Protopterus > Protopterus annectens. The sequence goes on from NC_056731.1 coordinate 1,595,670,675, forward strand.
CTCCTTTACGCCTATCCTCCTATACCTCTCATTCCAAGAGTGCTTCAGAAAGCCCAACGCCTCAAGGCCACCTTGATCCTTATCTTTCCCCTTTTGACCTTAGCAGGTGTGGATGTTCATCGTGTACACAGCTTCAGTAATCACAGATGGGTTTTCTGCCGTCAGGCGGGTCCTCGGTCGGCCGAATTCCAAAGTCTAGGTCCGGCGTCGGTTGTTGTCGCTTTCTTTCCTGACGTCAGTGAGGCAGGGGTATATAAGACACAGCCGACGCCATTTTCTTCAGTCTTTTTTGCTGCGCGGTGCCCGAAGCAGAAGCAGTTTGCAAGTGCCGGTCGGCCAGCTCCTGAATTTAAGAAAAATTGGAAACCGAAGTCTTCTTTAAAGCTAAGTACCCGTTGAAACTTTTCTTGCCTCAGACCGATGTCAGAAAAAGTTAACAATTGTATTTCTTGTGGGAAGCAAATACCGCATAAGGATTTCCATTCCCTCTGCATACCTTGTTTAGGCCCAGACCACGACGTCTCGGGCTGTCGCTTTTGCGCTACTTTCAATAAATGCACTATTAAGCGTCGGGCGGAGTTCGCCCAACACCTTTTTGGTAAAGCCTTTGATTATAAAATGTCGTCGGAGACTCCGACTACCGTTTTGTCCAAAAAACGCAAGGACCGACACGCGAGGTCCGCAGTCTCCACCGACACCACGCCAAAACCGGCTACACGTGGTCCGGTTCTCAGCGAGTCGCCTATGCAGTCCCTGACTACCGACGACACTTCTTTGGCGGTGTCTTCTGTAACCAAGACCGCAGGTACCTCGGCCCATACCCAGACTACAACCACCGAAGCCACTGTGAGCGTTGAGCCTCCTAATGTGGACAGGTCCACTTCCACCCATGGTGTCTTTAGACCCTCATCTTCCTTTTCCATTAAGGCCTTTACTAAGTCCAAATCAGCCAGGCATCCCAAGAGGCCTGTTGCACAGGGCCCATCTCCAGGCCCCATGCCTAAAAAGCAGATGCTTAAAATGGCTGAGGATTTAATTACTCTTATCAGGGGTTCCCAACCCCCTCCAGACAAGAGACCCAGAGTGGAGGAAGATTCTCCCTCTTCTGATCAGGGCTCCATTTTTTCAGAACATTCTGATGTAGAGGAACACTCTTACTCCCCTTTTGAAGATTCTGATGCAGAGCAGTCCATTCCTTCTGCATCTCCTCCAGAGGATTTTTCTTTTTGGAGAAACCTTGCACACCTTGAGGGAACACTTCCATTGGGAAGGCCAAGACTTTTCTGATTCCAAGAAAAGACTTAGGGAATTTCTTTTGTTACCTCAACACAGACCTCTGGCGATACCTCCTGTCTTGGACATACTTGATGATGTTTATTCAGAGGCTTGCCTTAATCCGGATTCCCTGCCTCCTGCCCCAGTCAAGCCTGATAGGTACTACAGAGTTCCTAACTCCCACCAATTTCTTTACAAAAGCCATAATGCTGACCCTGAAACCATTTCTCAAGGCCCCAAGGGAATGAAGGCCTCTACTGCTAAGAATCCACTACCTTCCGAAAGAGAGTCAAGATCCTTAGAAAGGTGGGGAAAAAAGGTATATACCTCGACCACCCTAGCCATGAGGGCCTTAAATTGTCAGTTTCATATGCTTAAATATCAGCAGTTTCTGTTATCACAATTAAGAAATAAAATGTCTCAACCTGAACAACCAGATTTGAAGGAGTTGCAGGATATGATGCATAGTGCAGAACAAGTGGCAAGTGGGTAAACACACCTTACAATGTGGCTATGATGCCCTAGAGGCCTCAGGTAGAGCTGCTGTTACAGGATCAGTCATTCGTAGACATGCCTGGCTTAGGGAACAAATCTTGCCTGATCATGTGAAAGCTAAACTACTAGATGCTCCTTTACAAAAGGATGTGCTATTTGGTACTAATGCTGAGGAGATACTACGGAAAATGGAAGAAAAAGCCAAATCTATGCAAACTGTCAAAGCTTTTCTACAGGTTCAACCACCACGTTTTAGCAGAAATTGGCCTTCTAAAAACTGGTCCTTTCCAGCCACGGACAAGCCCCAAAGAGGTAGATACAGGCGCACAAGGGGCAATCACAAGGATCATATAGAGGTAGGCAATGGCAAACTCCAGCACCAAGAGGTGGCGAAGACAGTGCACAACAATACAGGAAACAAACCCAATGACTTCCTCCTTTCCATGCCAAGCAAGTCTCAGCTGGCAGCACCCTTGGGAGGAAAGCTGGCATTATTTACAAGAAACCAAAGAAGTGGTCGGTAGCAGGTCCACAAGGGTGGTATACGGGAATCTATCAGCTCACAATAAGGCACCAGGCTCGGCAGGCAATATAAAACCTGAATTTTATTACAAAGCAAACGCCAACGGTGTGATACACTCGTTTTCATCAAAAATATGACTTCGTCAGACAAAACAATTAGAAATAACACAGATTTAAATACTCAAGAGCTAATCACACGGCATAGTAAGTTGATTGATAAAACAAGTTTAAAGCCACAGAGATCCTTTCTAAAATTGTAACATACCGTAACAGATAATACTTCAACATACCTAATTAAAAACAGCAGTAAAAGCCCAATACTATCTAAAAATGTTTTGGTAATGTTATAACCATATTTTTTGTATATAAAACAAATTTTTGTTCTATCTATTTACCAAACCTATATAATAATATAAAAATAAATAATAACAGGTGATTATATCCTGTCGGATTTTAATTTCAAATATGGCACAATAGATATTGCTTCGTTGAGCCCTGGAAATCTGTTGGATTCCAAAAGAATTTGCCAGTGTGTCTCCCTGTGGGACAGTAGTGTCTCCCATGGACCACCCCTGGGATCTTGTATAACAGAATCCAAAACAAAAAAGTTGTAAGTGGCATCTGGACATACTAGACTATGCTTGTAGAGTGCGTTGTTCTTGTCTCGTTTATTAATATCATAGAGGTGCTCGTACACCCTTCTACGGAGTTGTCTTTTGGTCTTGCCTACATAGAAGGCCTGACATGACAGGCATAAGACCAAATAGACAACTCCGTAGGACAAGCAATTGTAAAATCTTGTGGAACTAATCCTCCTATTTCTACTTTCCACATAAACTGCCTCTTTGTTAATAATGTGTTTACACTGAGAACAACGTCCACATCTAAATGTTCCCTTGCGGGAATGTCCAGATTGCTGTTGTTTGGGACCCATCTCTAAAATTCTCTTAATATTAAAACCTTTTTTGTAAACAGTTTTAAGTGTTGTGGTTTTAAATACATCAAGGTCCGTCAGTTCCTGAAAAGCCTTAAATTCCCTTTCAACTATCTTTCGGAACGTCCTAACGTTACCACTATATTCTGTAATAAAAAGTAGTTGTTGTCCTACACTGTTTGATGGACTCATGTCCTGCTCTGTAACTAAACTATCTTGTCCCAAAATGGGCTTAAATCTTGTGGTTCTACCTTGAAGAACCTCTTCTTTTACCAAGTTTATCATGGTTTCAGGATACCCCCTGTCCATAAACATAGTTGTTAACTTGTCACATTCCTTGTTGAATAGGTAGTCCTGGGATGTCATACGGGACGCCCTGACCAACTGACCCTTAATGATGCCCCTCTTCTGATACTCAGGGTGGGAACTGGAAAAATGCAGGTAACTGTTTGAAAAGGTTGGCTTTCTATATACTGTGGAGGTAAAACCTGCTGCCTCCTTACTAATGGTGACGTCCAAATAATGAACTGATTCTACAGAGATCTCATGGGTAAACTTTAAGAAACTTGTAGTACCACTAATGTAGGTAATAAACTCCTGTATGGTCTCAGGGGGACCTACCCAAAAAATGCAGATGTCGTCCAGGAATCTGGTGTAATGATTCCAATACTTCGCAAATCCACAGTTGTTAACAAATTTCTTCTCCCAGACGGCCATGATAATGTCTGCATAAGTTGGGGCAAAGTTAGCCCCCATAGACACCCCAGTGGTTTGTTTAAAGTACTCACCCCCATAGCTTATATAGTTGTTTTCTAAAACCAACTCAACCAAGGTCATAATCATGTTAACATCGTTCGCTGTAATCCCTACACTATCCCACAAAGCCTCCTCCAACCATTCCAAACCCACATCAGTAGGGATAACAGAGAACAAATCCACCACGTCTATTGTTAAAAATACAAGATTGGGATTGTATAACTTGTTGGTGACTCCTCGCAAAAATTCCCAGGAGTCCTTAACCAGGTAAGGCTCTCTACCCCACACCTGTTTAAGTTTCCAATCCAGAAATTTGGCTATTGAATGGGTCTTAGAGCCCTGAGCAGCCACAATGGGTCGTAGTGGTGGGTCTTCCATGCACTTGTGTATTTTAGGTACCCCAAAAATTGTGGGTATTTATTTACAAGAAATTGGCATGTTGTCACAACAGACAAATGGATCCTGGACGTTATAAGCAGAGGCTACAGATTTCATTTTCACACTCTTCCAAAAATGAGAGGCATGCCAAACCTGCCACACAATCAAAGGGCAGAGGCACAACTACAAATTTCAAAGCTCATAGACATGAAAGCTATTCAAGAGGTACCTACTCACGAACAAGGTCAAAGTTTTTATTCCAGGCTATTTCTGGTACCAAGGAAAGGAACCGACTGGAGACCCATTTTTGGACTTATCCATCCTAAACACATTCTTACTCGTACCAAAATTCAAGATGCTCACATTACAGCAGCTTCTTCCCATGCTGGCCAAGGAGTTTTGGCTGGTAACATTGGACCTCAAGGAGGCATACCTGCATGTCCCAATCAGACAAAGCTGCAGAAGATACCTCAGATTTCTTGCAGGTTCAATCCACTATCAATTCTCTGCATTGCCCTTTGGCTTATCTACTGCACCCAGAGTATTCACGAAATGCCTGGCATCAGTAATTGCCTACTGCAGACTTCAAGGGATACAAATTTACCCTTATTTGGACGACTGCCTGATCCAAGCGGACAGCAAGCACATACTTCTGGAACATCTGGCTTATGTAACACGGTTACTGAATTCCCTGGGATACACAGTCAACAAAGAGAAATCCAGGCTAACACCATCTCAGAAAATAACTTTCCTGGGTGCCAACTTGGACACAAACACCCAGATGACCTATCTTATGCCAGAAAAACAGGGGCAACTAACTCAGTACTTCAAAATACTAGCAAATTGTACCAGGCTTACTGCAAGGAAAATCCTGCAGGCTCTGGGCTTCATGGCATCTTGCATTATTTTAATCCCATGTGCAAAGTTGCATATGAGGAAACTTCAATGGTACCTAAAAAACCTATGGTCTCAACACAGCCACAGTTTGGAAACAATAATACCAATAATTCCATGTTTGCAAAAGGAATTTCTATGGTGGGCCCAAGCATGTCAAACACAGGTCTCCCATTCTGCAAGCCTCAAGTAAATCAAGTCATCACAACAGACGCCTCAGATTACGCCTGGGGGGCACACATGACAGACAGGTGCATTCAGGGCAAATGGTCCCAAAAGGAAAAGCACCTTCATATCAATCAGAAAGAAATGCTAGCAGTGATAAATGCAATTACAGCTTTCAAGGACCTCCTGCATCCAGGACAATTATTGATAAGAACAGACAACACCACAGTAATGTGGTACATAAACAAGGAGGAACACATTCATACCCCCTGTGCAGACTAGCCATGACACTTTGGAACTTGGCTCTGGAATGGCAAATCGAACTTCAGGCACAGTACTTGCCAGGTTTGGAAAACACGCTGGCAGACAATCTAAGCAGAAATATGACCGATCCACACGAATGGAAGTTGCATCCTCAAGTGTTTACAAAGATAATCCAAGCGTGGGGGAGGCCAGACATAGATCTCTTCGCCTCCCACAGGAATCATCAATTGGAAAAGTTCTGTTCAAGGACCTTTCATCCAAAGGCCTGGAGAGTGGACGCCCTTTCATTCAGTTGGACAGCATGGACAGTTTACGCTTTCCCACCTCTGCCTCTTCTGCCCAAGGTGCTCTTGAAAGCAAGAGCAGACAGACCGAAGATGATACTGATTGCTCCAGACTGGCCAAGACAACACTGGTACCCACTCCTGAGGAGCCTAACACATACTCCTCCCTGGTCCCTACCTCTAATGCCTCTTCTGCTGACTCAGCACAACTACAAAACTCTTCACAGTCAGCTGAAAACATTCAGTCTCGCTGCATGGAAAATTCCTTAACACCACAACAGACCCTACTCCCCAAAGAGGTGCAGGATGTCATTTTGGAGGCCAGAAGGCCATCTACTAGAAAGGCTTACTCCGCAAGATGGAAACGGTTTTGCTCTTGGAACGAGAAAAAAGGCCAGGACCCAATTTGCCTCAGGTATTACAGTATCTAGCTGAGCTGCTGAACAGTGGACTTTCTTTTTCCTCCATAAAAATCCATGCCTCAGCCATTTCTGCAGAATTCAACACTGATCCACCCTTATTCTCTCACCCACTCTTAAGACAGTTCCTCAGAGGGGCTAAGAATATAAGACCACCAAGGAAACAACCAATGCCAGCCTGGGATCTTAATTACATTCTAGAAAAATTAACATTGCCTCCCTTTGAACCAGCTGCCTCAACAGATTTGCAATACTTGTCCTGGAAAACAGCCTTCCTTCTGGCCATTACCTCAGCTCGTAGGGTTTCGGAACTACAAGCCCTCATGGCTGTGCAGCCCTTTCTCATCTTCCATCAGGACACGGTTTCCCTTCGAACCAACCCATCATTTATGCCTAAAGTGGTATCCAGGGTAGCTTTAAATCCAGCCATACACTTACCTACCTTTTACCCCAATCCTCAAAACAAAGGGGAAAGGCTGCTACACTCCTTAGACATCCATAGACAGCTACGTTATTATTTGGACAGAACAAAGCCTTTCAGGAAATCAGAACAACTTTTTGTGTCCTATGCTGTAGGAGCTCAAGGGAAGCCAGTTACCAAACAGACAATTTCAAAATGGATAGGCCACTGCATACGGTTTTGTTACTCCTATCATGGAAAATCTGTCCCTACAGGCATCAGATCCCACTCCACCAGGGCCACAGCTACCTCTACAGCCTTCCTCAGAGGAGTTCCTACCAAAGATATTTTGGAGGCAGCCACTTGGAGTTCTGTGCATACCTTCACAAAACACTACCACCTACCTTTATATTCCAAAACTAGAGCAGGCTTTGCCACTGCTGTGTTGCAGGGCATTCTGGCTCATCCCAGTTCCACCTAGTGCCTACCACCCTGTGCGTAGCTTTGGGATTCTACCCATCTGTGATTACTGCAGCTATATGCACGATGAACATAGTACAGTTTTGTACCTACCATAAATGTAGATGTTCGAGTGCTAATACAGCTGCAGTACAGTTTTCCCTCCCTCCTTCCCCTCTTGGTAAAGGCCTAGGGCCTAACCCCTCTTCATACAACCTGATTGGGTTATCCTTCTATGGTATATTTGCTTGCAACTACTGATTTTTGATTATATTGCATTGCATGTATATAAATATAATTTATGTATTGCCTTCCTTCTGGGGGCACCTGACATCTGGGCAAGAAAGACTGAAGAAAATGGCGTCTGCTGTGTCTTATATACCCCTGCCTCACTGACGTCAGGAAAGAAAGTGACAACAACCGACACCGGACCTAGACTTTGGAATTCGGCCGACCGAGGACCCGCCTGACGGCAGAAAACCCATCTGTGATTACTGCAGCTGTATTAGCACTTGAACATCTACATTTATGGTAGGTACAAAACTGTACTTTTCTCCTTCTACTGTCTCATTTGAAGTACCCTCTTTTGGTACTAGATCCCTTTCCGGATCTAATTTCCCATCTCTCCCAGCTTCTGACCTTCAACCTTCAGACTCTGTCTGACAGCGTGGGTTGTCCACTTTCCCATGATTCAGAATCAGTCCAGGCTTGCTTCTGCTGTCAGGGACATTATTATGCCCTCTCAGAAGTCCTCCACCAGAAAGGGTGTACACCAGTAAATGGAAAAGGTTTTCTATATGGTTGAAGCAACAAAATCTGGACCGCTTCTCATCTCCCATCCCAGACATCTTACTGTTCTTGTCTTTGTTTTTTCAAGAAGGGGCTAACCTCTACTATCAAAGTGCAATTGGCAGCTATCTCCAGTTGTCATGTTTGCGAGGAACCTACCTTTTCCTCTTGCCTCTGTAAGGCATTTAAGTTTTTTTTTCTGCTCAGGCCTCCTGTCAAGGATCCTTCCCCACCTTGGGACCTTTTGCTCCACTCTCTTAACACAGCATCCCTTTGAGCCTGCTGCTACATAAGATGTCAGATTTTTGTCATGGAAGACCACCTTTCTGGTGGCCATAACATCATCAAAAAGAGTTTCAGAGTTGCAGGTTCTTTCTATCAAACCACCTTACATGGTGTTTCATAAAGACAGAGTGCCTTTTGAACCAATCCTTCCCTCATGCCTTAAAATAGCCATAAAAGCAAATTTGAATCAGTCAGTTCAGTTGCCCGTTTTCTTCCCTATGTTTTCTAATAAAGAGGAATATCTGCTGTATACGCTTGATGTTCATAGACACTTATGGTTCTGCTTAGATAGAACAAAGAGGTTCCGCAGATATGACCATTCTCTTAACAGAAGAGGTCAGGCGGTTTATAAGGTTACTATTTCTCATTGGATTCCTGAGTGCATTTCCTTTGCCTATCTGTCTAAAGGCGTATCCTTACCAGGCCCAATCACAGCTCATTCCACTTGATCAATGGCTACGTCAGTTGCCTCTCTAGCCCGTAATTCTGTAAATGAGATTTGTGTGGCAGCCACCTGGTCTACTTCTCACACTTTTGTTAATCATTATAAGTTTGACATTATCTTCAGGAGCAGGGCTTCCTTTGGCTCCACAGTTCTTCGGCATTTCCTTCCATGAGGCCACCCAGGATTTAGGATAGCTGGGGGACTCTGACCAAAGAGTGAGGAATAGTGACATGGATAACATCAGATAAAGAGTTATGTCCTTAACATAACTTGGCATCTATATTATCCTGCGTCACTCCATCACTATCCCTTCCTCCTTCCCTGTTGTGCAGGACCTAGAGGAAGTGGAGATAGCTTATCTGATGGTTAAGGTCTTACTTAGCTGCTTTCTAGCTTTGGGCAAACTCTATCTGTGGGGTTAGAAGACAGCAAGTGATCATGGGAGTGGGAGGAACTCTAACCTAGAAGCTGTCTCCAAAGTTGCCGGCTCGGATCCGATGTTGGATCCTACAACCCAAGAGTGATGAATAGTGACATAGTATAACACAGATGCCAAATTATGGTAAGTACATAACTGTTTTTTTTCTATGTTTCTGCTGGTCTCAGAATCCCTTGACTCTTATCTTGTCAGCTGCCCTTAAAGTCCTTGAACCTGATGATACTTTTATCTGTCCACCAAGTATGAAGTCACATGCAGTGGACGGGATGGAGAACTGATTTTTTTTTCATTGCTCCACTTTTTAACTTTAGGCTGTAAACTGTATGGTCTATGTAATCTAGTTCCATAGGAAGCTTGTTGATGAAACAGTCCAACCCTCTGAAAAGGTTGCAAGACTTGTATGTAATATCTAAACTGCAGTCTCATCTACCCACCTTCAGTCTTGTTGCCAACTAGAATATGCGGCTAGCCCACAATGTCATTGATGATTTGGCCAGGGCAGCAAGCACACGGGGCTTATGGTACATGGCTACACCTGGCAGGACCTCGCATAGTTTGCCACAAACGCCAGGGCTGAATTCATGTTGCCCCTTTGAGGGAACTTTGCTGTTTGGGCAAACAGTAAAAGCCCAACTAGAGCAGCAGGAGAGTTAAAACAGTATGCTCTAAAAAGTGGGCTAGAGCTTCAGATTGCCTAGCAACCTTTTTCTTATAACAGGCAGAAGCAGCTTTAATTTTGGTTTAGACCCATCCACCAATGTAGTGTTAGAGGCAATAGCAAGGGTCACACAGAACACAGCAGCTTCCAAAATAGCCAACCCTCCAGATGTGGAGGTTCCCATTAAACTGGTCCAGGATACTCTAGTCATGTTTTCATGGACCAGCAATCTGCTCACTAAGACCTTGCCCAACTGCTCTTTTTTGGAAGTTGTTGGGCACCACAAGAAATATGGATGGTCATCATGTTACCGGTGGTCAAAGAATATTATTTCCAGAGGATATTTCATTCTTTTTTTGACCCGGCCACAGCTGTATTCCCATTCTCTCCCAGTCATCCCAACCTTTGAAAGTTCTGCAGCAAAATTGGAGGCCTTCAACCCACAGTCAAAGAAAGACATCTTGGAGGACAAACCAAACACATAGAAGTTAGGCTTTTATTCATGGTTCTTTTTAGT